>NC_070598.1:3175712-3270712 GCF_027409825.1 Scomber japonicus | reverse complement strand
ACACTAGGCCGGACCATTGCTTTAAAGCCTGTGTAAAGTTCCTTTGTTTCAATGTAGGCACCTGCGGCTTATAGACATGTGCGGCGTATTTATGTTAAAAATAAATATATTTTTTTTAAATTCAGTGGGTGCGGCTTATATTTAGGTGTGCTTAATAGTCCGGAAAATACGGTAGTAGAAGAGTCTTTGAGTGCCTTTAAAAATGCCCTACAAGTAAATAAAGTTATTATTATAAAAGATGACAACTGAAATCCTCTAATATATATGTTACTTGTGGAGGAATGGGATTTAATATAGAGGTTATTTTTTTGTCAACTTTTTGTCAATGCAACTCAGCTACAATTCAAACTTCCTGCATCCATCCAAAGACTTTAAATGAGAAAAACAAGAACATTTCAGACTGAATGTGATGTGATGATGTCGTACTTTGTGTCCAGAGTGTTGAGGAACAGATTGTGAACGATCTTCCTCTCCTCGTCTGCCGGAGCGACTTTCAGCAGCGACGCCGTGCTCAGCTCCACACGCCGAGATTTATTAGCTTTAAATAAAACAACATAAACATAAAGGTTGGTTTAAGTACTGACATCAATTTCTCCTTATGCAATTCATTTTCTTCTCTCTCATAGTGGAGAAATGTACATTATAGCAGCAGCAAAGTGAGGGAGAAAGGAAAAGAGGACGGGAGGAAGGAAGGAAGGAGGGAAGGAAGGAGGGAAGAAGGAAGAAAGGAAAGGAGGGAGGGGCTAACAAGTCATTTATAGTTATTACAGACATTATCGCACCATGTTAATAAAGTTTCATCTCATACCTTCTCCTTCCTGGAAAATCTTCTCCTCCTCTGCTCCTTCTGGTTTCAGTGGATTCACAAACGCTGCTCTGGAATAAAAAAGGAAAATAAAAAAGATTAAAGATTAAAGTGAACATGTGAGTTAAAAACAAGCAAGATCTAAAACGTTTATCATAAAAGTGTGGCTTCAAACTGGATAAAAAGTTGATTTATGACACAAATAATGGATCTGTGGACTGTGGCGCCCTCCGCTGGTCATTTATGGGATTTAAATCTTTACTATTGAAATAAAATTCACAGAAAACTACAGAAACATTAATGAAAACTCATCAAAATGAGTTTTCCTCCCTTCCCCCCTCCTTCCCTTTCCTTCCCTCCCTCCCTCCTTCCTCCTTTCCTTCCTTCCTTCCTCCCTCCCTCCCTCCTTTCCATCCTTCTTCCTCCTTTCCTCCCTCCTTTCCTTGACTCGAGGACAACAGGTTAATAATATAATGATAATAAAGCTTCTACTACTTTTTATTTGTCTCTCTCAGACTCTGCAGAGCTCAGATTGTCCACTAGAGGCCGCTCTGACTTTCTTACCTCTTGTTCTCCGGGTCTCGAGACACCATGACAAACGTAGCATCCAACACCGGGGCATAAACTCCATCACGAAACTGAGAGGAAGAGAAACACATCATCAGATTATTATGAGATATTATTATTATTATTATTATTATTATTATTATTATTATATTAACAGCAGTGAGCATTTCACCCCAGCGAGACGTTCATGTTTCTCCATCTAAGCTCTTATATCTCTATTTCTGTATTTCTGCATGACATTTAAATGAGAAAACCTTTGATTTGAGGAGATATTTATGCTGAAAAAAAAGTAACTTGATGTGTTCAGAGGTGGAATTCAACAGTTGGAAAACTCAAATTTAGAAAGTGCTCAGAAATCACTAAGTCGCTATCACCAGTTTACTTCTGTAGGACATGCTTGGTTTTCTCTCTGAATTTCAAAACGTGGGTCAAGAGTGTGGTTTTCTCTTGTCTCCTGCTTGGATATTCACTTATTTTTAGGCTTTACGCCGATCTGACCAGCCGATATTTAGCATTTTATATAATTAGTGAGATCGGCTGTAATGTCTTAATTCTCCGATCCGATCAATGTCGTCATGTTGAAAGTTTTTGCAGATGCTCCCATTGCATAGATTACAGATGGCTTGTGTTTTATCTGTCTCATTTACTCTGAAGAAGTTCCACACCACCGACATGTTTACGATGTGATGGACAATAAAGTTTTTTGAATCTTGAATCATGAGCTGTCGGATTCAAACCAACATGTGGGTGTTGTGGGCAGACAGATAAAACACTAAAGAACCTCGTTGGGAAGCATCTGCAAAATGTTTCAACACCACAAATGTACCTGGGAGGGAACACGAGGAGGAGAAGCCGAGTTTAAGAAAAGGAGCGTGGACAAAGAAGACGTGATCGGATCGGTGATCGGCCCCAAACATCCTGATCTTGTAAAGCCTAGTTATTTTGTTATCTATTAATTTGTGTCAGTGTTTTTTTTCTGTTTGTGCAGAAGCAAAGACAACACAGGCTACTTTAGATATAACCTGTGGAGCTTTTTGAACACTAGAGACACTTTACAGAAGCAGAAGTAAGCGTGTGAATTGGCAGAAGTCTTCTTACCTGTGACATGTGCATCTTGGCTTCGATAGAGGTCTTCCCGACCCACGTCACATGACCGGTGAACTTGATATCACAGTCAGGATAGATGGTGTGCTGCCTCATATCTGACCCACACACACAAAACAAACACCATCAGAGACTGACTTTGCCTTTTATTAAACCAACATCACAAACAATGAACAGCATTAAAACACTTGACTCCTGTAGCTGTTATATCAGTTTTAGTGTTTGGGGGCGGCTGCTCTAAAGGTGCGTTTAATTTGACTGTAGCTGCGAGAACAGGGAGGAGATAAGCCTCCTGAATTTGCAACCAAAATACTGTCAAAATTTTAATTTGCAACTTCCACCACAGCCTCCATGACTGGGAAAGAGCAACGTGAACAACCTCAGTAAGAAAGGCTAGATGCTATATATAAGGGTCAATGACGTTTTTGAGGTTTAGTTTAAATTTAAAGGGTTAAAATGTGAAAATAAATGTATGAATAACTTGCACACATTCTTTTTTTGTGGACCCAGCATCAAATTTCTGCTTTTAATCCATTTTGAGAGAATATATTAGAGGATTATGGTAAAAATGTCTAAGTGGTGTAACCATAAAAACTTTGTACCAAATAATTCAACTTGCTTAAAAACAGTAAATAGTCAATACAACACCATATCAACTAGTTTGGCATGATCTTACATTATAACTTTTATATCAAATAAAGCTAATGGAATACTATTGTTCTAAATATTACATTTCATCTGGAAAATCATGGAGATCAAGAACTGTGGTTACACCATTTGACATTTTCATGAGCATTCAGTCTTACTTTTGGTAAAAAATGGTGCAAACGTCATTTCAAATGATATAAAACCAACCAAAAATACTAAATACACATTTTAACAAGTTGATGCTGCCTTTAAGACTATGTTTTAGATATTTTTGGATTGCTCATTGCTGACCTTTAAATGACCAATAATCACAAAAAGCATGTTATGTCCACTTTAAACCAACTGTACTGCCCCAAAACATAGTATAGGAAGAAGGAGGTGAATATTTTAAACTTAGAGCTATGAGAGCTGCCGGTTTGATCCCATTAACAATATGAACGAGTCTTACCGATCTTGTCCACGAGGGCCGTAACAATAGACAAAGGAGACCTCTTCAGCTCCGCATTATAGGTGTGAGAGTAAGAGATGAGGACTAAAGACAGAGAAAGAGAGACAATTTATCAGTGCTTGGATTAGAGGTGTAACTACTACTAATTAAAATCATGAAGTTTAACATGATACCTGCTAAACTGTCCAAGTCCTCCAGGATCCTGCCAAACCTGTAAAAGAGAGAGACAGCCACATGAACCCTTTATGGGATATTTTCAGGCAGGGAGTTCTGGTCCTCTGAAATGAGGCCAACCAGGAAGTAACTCAGAGCTGTATTCTATCAAAAGGCCACCAGGGGGCGACCGTCTCTATACAAGTCAATGGAGAATTCACCAACTTCTCACTTGATTTCTAACCTCAGTAAACGTTTTCAAAATGTGTTTATGGTCTCAATCGCTAGTTTAAAGCCTTCTTCAATGCAGTATGATGTTCATTTGGGACATTTTGGCCTCCCTGATTTTATATTTGACGATAAAGCAGGGTATGCATTAGGGCGTGGCTACGTCCTGATTGACAGGTTGATTGACCAATGTCCTCGAGATCCAGCCCTCGCAACCATAGCAACCTCCCCGCTCCGCCCATGGCCCCGCCTCATGCCCATATAAGTAGAATCCGTGTTTTTATTTTTCCCGGCATGCACCTGAAATTTTCAAGATGGCGCTGCCTAGATTAGAAACTATTGGCTTCCGAGCAGCAGTCCACAAACCAATGGGTGACGTCACGGATGTTACGTCCATTTCTTTTATACAGTCTATGGTTATAATATATAATAAATAAATAAATAAATAATAATAAAAGTAATAATTATGGTGAAGAACACTCCGTAAAGGAACAGTAAAGTCTACCAATGCAAGAAAAAGGTGTTGTATGAGTAGGGTTGCAAAGTGGAGGAAATTTTCCAGTTAAGCTGGGGAATTTTGGAAATATTCCAAGTTGAAAACTTTCCATGGGAATTATGGGAATATATGGGGTTTAACAGGAATTAACTGTAAATTTGGGGTAATTTATACAATCAATCAACTGGGGTCAATTTGACCCGGGAGGACGACAGGAGGGTTAAAAACACCTTTAGACGACTTGATCAGCTGTTTTTGTTTCTGTTATCAGGCAGTAAACACAGAATACAGCTGCTGTCTGCCTCTGGCTTTATAATACACAGATTAAAGATTAAACCCATGAAGACTTAACGAGGATCAGAGACTTAACGAGGTCACATCAGTTCACACCAACAGCTTTGACCTTTGACCTGTGTGTTGTTGTTTTTTAGGCTCCAGAGTGAAGCAGGTTTTTCAGTTGGTTTTTACCTGACGGTGTTGTGGAAGGTCAGGTATTTCTCTCGGAGCTGCGGCTCTGAGCCCAGAGGCAGAAGGACTTCTCTGTAGCTGTCCTTCATCGTCTTAGCTGGGAGGTCGTTTTGAGACTTGGCCAACATGTTGGACAGCGAGACGCGGTCCGCCAACGCCTGCTGATGGTCGCTGCGGACGAGATTATAGAAAATAACTTAAGATACAATCAATGTTCCACTTTTATTATATTCTTATTTGGGCTGACACCAATACTAATCCAAGAACCTTTAAAGTGATTCTGATACCAACTGAGTACGCTAACTCAAATTCACCACGACTTCACCACCACAGACGGGTCGTAGCTGCTGTGGTAGTGGACCAATCACATGATGCATTACTGATCAGACAGTACATGATTTAAATCTTATGTTTTGTAATGTATTTGTTGATAATTATAGTGACAGGTCTAATCTCAGCATCACTGGTGATCCATCAAAACTAAGTGAATCAAAGAAGCACAGATACTGTTATATATTCTCCTGGTGTTCGGTACCTCCAGTTAGTAGAAGCTCCCACGATTGCTCTCAGCTGATCCCTCACTGAAAAAACACGAAAGAGAACAATCAGATCCTGTGTGTGTGTGTGTGTGTGTGTGTGTGTGTGTGTGTGTGTGTGTGTGTGTGTGTGTTATTGTTCATCTGTGAGGTAAAAGATTTCAGGCTTTGTGTTTCATGTTGTCTCTGTCAGAGCTGCATTTATAACATTTATATATATAGCATTTTTTCAACTTTTCTTTCAACAAAAACAATCAAATAAACTGGTTCAGTTATTTTAAAGTCATCACATTTAACCTCCTGCATCCTCATATTTTACATTTTGGGTTTGCTGGACAATAAACTCCATTCTGCTTAACAACTCGTACATGCATTTTTGTGCCACCTAGTGGTCACAAAAGCACAATACAGTGTAAAAATCAGATGGCAGGCAAAATTTTGTTTATTTATGCTAAAAAAACTTCTGCAGTTTGATACAAATTTGACAAATTTTAGCAAAAACAACAAACTAATCAAGACATTTGATGACATTGTTGGTGTAAATGTAAGGAAATAAATAGTTTTATACACTGGTGAAGTAACTGTGTTAAACACATAAGTAAAACACATTGACCCCATACGAGGACATTATTTATTTCAAAAACTACTTCCTGTTCAAAGACAATGCTTAGTTTTTCTTCTTATCAGTTTCCAAATATCTCGGAGACATTAAAAATCCAAACCAATCAAAAGCTCGGGTCTCAGGAAGTTAAATTGACTCTTTCATGTCCTTAATGCTGCAGCTCTGTGAGACAATATAAAACACCACAGAGAGAAAAAACAGCCATAAAAAAAACACTGGAGCTCAGAGCCACAGACGGAGGAAGAGGAGGAGGAGGAAGAAACGATTAACAAGACGCCACCAACGAATGCTGCAGTGGGGAGTTTAGCTCTACTGAGGAGCGACAGGAAGTGACGTCCAGCTGCAGCCAACTGAGCATAAAATCCAGACCTACTAAAAAAAACAAAAACGAGTGCACATTTAAAGCTGCTGAACGTGAAACAAGGTGAAATACAAATTTTCTTTCCTCCCTCCTTCTCTCTTTCTTTCCTCCCTCCTACCTTCCTCCCTCCTTCCTTCATTCTTCCTTCCCTCCCTGCTACCTTCCTCCGTCCCTCCTTCCCTCCCACCTTCCTTCCTCCTTCCTCCCTCCTTCCTTTCTCCCTCCTTCTCTCTTTCTTTCCTTCCTTCCTTCCTTCTTCCTTCCTCCCTCCCTCCTTTCCTTCCTTCTTACTTCCCTCCCTGCTACCTTCCTCCCTCCCTCCTCCTTCCTTCTTCCTTCCCTCCTTCCTCCCTCCCTTCCTTCCTTCCTTCCTTCTTCCTTCCCTCCTTCCTCCCTCCCTTCCTTCTTCCTCCCTCCCTCCCTTCCTTTCTTGACTCGAGGACAACAGGAGAGAAAAAACAGCCATAAAAAAAACAAAACACTGGAGCTCAGAGCCACAGAGGGAGGAAGAGGAGGAGGAGGAAGAAACGATTAACAAGACGCCACCAACGAATGCTGCAGTGGGGAGTTTAGCTCTACTGAGGAGTGACAGGAAGTGACGTCCAGCTGCAGCCAACCGAGCATAAAATCCAGACCTACTAAAGAAACAAACAGTTAAAGCTGCTGAACGTGAAACAAGGTGAACATCAGGTCAGTCAGCTGAGGATCATGCAAGACAGAATCAACGTGCAATTAGAGTAAAATTACAAGAGAGTTACTGAGGCGTGAGTAGTATTAGAGTTCAGGTAGTTAGGATTTGTCTCGGTTTACCAACACACACCGTTTGAAACGTGTAAAATGGGATTTCCTGCGGAGAAATACAAATTATTAAAAAAAAGAATCTGAATAAATTTGTAATTTCAGTCTGAAGTCTGTTTTTAAAGGTGAGATCAGCTGTAACATGTGAGGAGAGAAAAACTACTGATACAAAACAGACTAAGTTTATTAATCTGCTCGCTGGTCACTGTTAACCTTCGTGTCGTCTGTTTTGACTGTTCCTTCTTTCCCTCCTTCCTTCCTCCCTCCTTTCATTCCTTACCTCCTTCTCTCTTTCTTTCCTCCCTTCCTTCCTTCCTTCCTCCATCCTTTCCTTCCTTCTTCCTTCCCTTCCTCCCTCCTTCCTTCCTCCTCCCTCCCTCCCTCATTCCCTTCCTTCTTCTTTCCCTCTTTCCTTCCTTCTTCCTTTCATTCCTAACCTCCTTCTCTATTTCTTTCCTCCCTTCTTTCCTCCTTCCTTTCCTTCTTCTTTCCTCCCTCCTTTCATTCCTAACCTCCTTCTCTCTTCTTTCCCTCCCTCCTTCCTTCCTCCCTCCCTCCTCCCTCCTTTCCTTCCTTCTTCTTTCCCTCCTTCCTTCCTCCCTCTAAGTTATGTTATAATTCATATATGTGGATAACTTCATATATTTATTCTATGGAAAGCTTTTGTCTTTCTTGTATTAATATTACTTTTCAAACAGTAGTGGAGGAAATGTTTAAATCCTTTACTCATGCACCACAACATAACAATACTAATGTCACTTCAGTAATAATCTGCATGTTGTAATTCTTCAAGTAAGTACTCATTATATTATATTATATATGAGACCTATAATAACTTGCCAACTCTTATTTGTCACTGATCCATATAACATGTGCAGGTATTTCTGTGCAGTTCACTTTAGAAAACAAACCTCACAATCAGACTGAAAAGAAATCAAATTAATCAGTGATTCATATGTTTCCAACCAGGATGCACAAACTGGAATTAAGTGCAAAATAAGTTGTGTTTGTGAGTGAATACTTCATGCCGATGTTATTTACCATCAGACCGTACAGCATCATGAATCATTAACATATGTACGTCAGTCAGGTCTTACCCTCCTCCATGTCCACCGCCCTGCTCTGCCTCAACACGCCTCCGCTGCAGAACGGCCTGGAGGTCAAGGACGCAGCCGACCGGAGCAGCAGGAACCTGCAGCACACACGAGGACACATCAACAACAAACAGACCCTCCGAGATATGACTGTAAATCCAGAGGAGTCCAGTTACATCAACATGCCTCCTCTAATTATAACCGTCTTAAGTTATCTGAGCTGTTTGAATCCTCCAACAGCTGAGAGGAGAGTCAGACTGAAGGCTGCATGAGGTCAACTTTAGGTGATGTTATGTGATATGTTTTGATTTTAAGCCTTATTAAGACTTGTTATAAACACACACTAGTGCCAAGGCTTAGAACACACCAGGAGCATTACTGCAGTGGTGAGACAACTTAAAAAGAAATCTAATAAACCTTTTTTGTCTTTTGACGTCTTTACAAAAAGCAGTGTGTAGTCGGCTCACATTTCAGATGTCTATGAGTTGTCAACAGCTCCACCAAATAGTGATTTTTCCCTCTAAACTTCTCACATGCTTTGATTTCAATAAATGTTCCAATGATCCAATATTTCAGCAAAAATCAAAGATTAGAGAAAAAGTCCAAAAACTGAAAACACATTTGTGTATCAGAACTTTGTTTTTTCTTCTTTCCTCTCCCATTAATCATCTCAGCAGCCCTCACATTTATCTGCTGACCCTTTGGAGGGGCCCCACCCCTAGGTTGGGAACCACTGGACTAAACTAGCTAACTGTATATAAAGTAGTATAAACTAGCTAACTGTATATAAAGTAGTGTAAACTAGCTAACTGTATATAAAGTAGTATAAACTAGCTAACTGTATATAAAGTAGTGTAAACTAGCTAACTGTATATAAAGTAGTATAAACTAGCTAACTGTATATAAAGTAGTGTAAACTAGCTAACTGTATATAAAGTAGTGTAAACTAGCTAACTGTATATGAAGTAGTATAAACTAGCTAACTGTATATAAAGTAGTGTAAACTAGCTAACTGTATATAAAGTAGTATAAACTAGCTAACTGTATATAAAGTAGTGTAAACTAGCTAACTGTATATAAAGTAGTATAAACTAGCTAACTGTATATAAAGTAGTGTAAACTAGCTAACTGTATATAAAGTAGTATAAACTAGCTAACTGTATATAAAGTAGTATAAACTAGCTAACTGTATATAAAGTAATGTAAACTAGCTAACTGTATATAAAGTAGTATAAACTAGCTAACTGTATATAAAGTAGTATAAACTAGCTAACTGTATATAAAGTAGTGTAAACTAGCTAACTGTATATAAAGTAGTATAAACTAGCTAACTGTATATAAAGTAGTATAAACTAGCTAACTGTATATAAAGTAGTATAAACTAGCTCCACCTCCAGCAGCTACAACAGTAACATGCTGCTCTAACACGGATGCTTCACTATTAATAATCTAATGATGTCATATATAATAATATATCACTACTTTTACTGTAATACTGCATACTACATCACTCATAATACTGCAGTACTTTTACTGTAATACTGCATACTACATCACTATAATACTGCAGTACTTTTACTGTAATACTGCATACTACATCACTCATAATAGTGCAGTAGTTTTACTGCAGTAGGATTAATCATGATGGACTTTACCTCAGTAAAGAATCCTTGGTATGAACTTGACACACCCTTTATATATACAATGAGCACTCAGCCTTTTTTGGGCCTGATTCATTATTTCCACGTGGAGCAGATTTCTTCATTTATCATAAATACATTAAATTAAAATTATTCTATGTATATTATAATATCTGAGAGCAGCTCAGCGTTTCAGACCTTATTTAGCTGTAAGCCTTAACGCTGCTGTAATAAACATACATGATCATTTTACTTGATTATTTTCTCCATACTAACCTCGGTGAGAACATCTTAGTATTGGAGGTGAGCAGGCGTCAAGGTTCAGGAGTCCAGGAAAAGCGGGTGAGAGGAGAAAAAGAGGAGAGAAAGCTCAGATTTCTTTCTCAGAGCAAAGCGATGACTGACAGAGGAGCACAGGAGAGCTTCCGTGTTGATGAGGAAGGACTTCTTCTTTTGGTTTATACCGCAGATCATAAACCAGAGTTAAAGGTTCATACTGCCACCTGCTGATTCTGACTATATAACATCATGATATTGATTATAAGCAGCGATCATTTCTTATAAAGCAACATTAATCTCTCATTTGAAAATGTATTTATTAGTTCATGTAGATTTTGGAATATAAAATAAAGATATTTGATGGAAAAAAGTCAAAAGTCTGGCATGAGCTTGATTGGTAATGCATGTTCCTTACAAATGTGGCTTCATTTAAAAGAGAACTAAACAGGCTTTCCAACCGTATACGATTTATTGCCAAGAAGCATTGTTACAACAAAGAATTAATCTACCAAACATACATTTCCTTACTTTTTGTGCTAGGTTTATAATGACTGCTTCCAACCGCATAACCTTCCTGTTCAGCTGCTTGGAAGAAATCAACCACTAGATGGCAGCAGATATCCTGCAGCTAAAGAGGCAGAAAACTGGAATTTGGGTTCTTGGTACCAAAACCCAAAGACATCTGCTGTACCAGAAACAGGAGTCCAAATCACTGAAAACAATAGACCAAATTAAAAACCTATAGGTGTAACCATGGATGGTGAACTCAGCTTTAAAGACCAACAGCATCACCAACGTTGCCTTTTTCCAGCTCAGAAACATTTCCAGAATCAGAGGTTTTGTTTCTCAGTCTGACTCAGGGGAAAGTTATGGATGCAAACTGGATTATTGCACTTCTCTGTTTATATGTCTCCCAAACAAAACCCTCCATAGATTATAAGATATCCAAAAAAACACAGCTGCACATGTTCTGAACCGTGACATAAACATCAGATCATATATCTCCTGTCCTGGCTATACCTGTTGTTTTCAGACTCCCTTTGGTTTGTGAAGCAGTGGCTGGTCTGACTCTGCGGTATACGTCTCAGACATGCTGTGAGTTCATAACCTCAGCAGATCTATGTGGTCACAAGGCGGAAATCTCACTTTACTTTTCTTTATGTAAGCAGAGCTCTTTCAAAGTCTGGTGAGGTGGTATTCAGTGTTTATGTTCCTAGAGAATGGAACAGCTTGTCTTACTCCAACACTACTTTTCTTTTAAAAGACCTTCCTTTTTTTCACCTGAGCATTTTCACACATGAACACAATGTATTTTGTACAGTTTGATTGTTTATATATGTGTTTAAATGTGAACGTATGCATGGATGTTTCTGGTTATTTGCACATTTTTGCTGGGTTTTTTTGATGTAATTCACAACTGCTTTTGTAAGAGATGGTGCAATACAGATACATTTATTGAAATGAAAGCATGTGAGAAGTTTAAAGGGAAAAATCAGTATTTGGTGGAGCTGTTAACAACTCATAGACATCTGAAATGTGAGCCGACTTCACTCTGCTTTTTGGTTTCATCTTTAACAATGTGTTGTATTTTTAAAAGCTTGTTATATTGGTGCCATTGTGTCAAATCTTCATCTGAAAAGGTCATGCTTCATTCCTTACATCACAAGTTGCTTCAAATTGCATCAGAATTGAAGTTTCACTCGATTCGGCTTGATTTGATCAGAAGAAAACTCAGTAAAGTCTTACATGTGACACAGAAGTCAAATTTGTGTCCAGATTCATTTCTATACTTTTCAAATCTTCATCTGAAAAGTAACTAAAGTAAAGTAAAGTAAGTAGGGTAGTAGTTGCTTTTCACTACTGATTTTTATACTTTGGAGTCACTACTTTTACTTAAACGTCTCTGTACTCCATTGTTATACCTTTAACTACTTGTTTTCGAAGTATTTGCAGTGGAAAATTGTAGGAAATAAAACTGTTTTTCTCGACTGGTTAAACATTTGTCACAAACCGTTATCTCTCCAAGGTTAACAGCTCACATTCAAGCGTCTTTTGTAACAAATATTGGTCCAAACAGGATTTTTTAAGAGGGAGCTGTCTTGGAAAATTGCAGATAAGCACACAGAATCTTCTTTTAGCAACTTGGTCACAGGTCATAACACTATATTGGTCAACAGTTAATGAAACAGCACATCAAGTCACACAATATTTTTCATATTACAAAATACTCTTTAATTGCTGCCTTCACCATCGAAAACACATCTTATAACAGAGAGAAGTCAGATTTGTGTCCAGACTTTTAATAGTACATATTTTTCTTATTTCTATACTTTTCAAATCTTCATCTGAAAAGTAACTAAAGCTGTCAAATAAATGTAGTAGACTAGAAAGTATTAGTATTTCCCTGTCAAATGTAGTGAAGTCAAATCATCAAGTCATCAAATGGAAAGTAAAGTAGTAAAGTTATTTTTCACCACTTATTTTTATATTTTTGAGTCACTACTTTTACTTAATGGTCTCTTCGCTCCATAGTTATACTTTTAATACTTTTTTACTAAGTATAGTAGAAGAAAATACTCTTTAATTGCTGCCTTCACCATCGAAAACACATCTTATATACTGTAAAGTGGTCTACTTATACTTTTGAGTTTCTACATTTACTTTAAGGTTTCTGCACTCCGTAAAAAAGTAGTTAAAAGTATCATATAAAACACTTTTAATACTTTTTTACTAAGTATTTGTAGAAAGAAAATACTCATTAATTGCTGCCTTCACCATCAAAAAACAGATCTTATATACTGTAAAGTAGTCTATTTCTACTTTTGAGTCACTACATTTACTTTAAGATTTCTGTACTCATTAAAAAAGTAGTTAAAAGTATAATGTAAACTACTTTTAATACTTTTTACTGAATACTTTTAGAAGAAAATACAATCGCTGCCTTCACGATCAGAAACAGCCGTTATAAGAAAGAAAACAGACTCGTCACGTGGGCATTCCTTCAGCCGTTGATTGGATATGAAATATGAGCCCTCTGGCAACTGACCAATCGCGTTCTAGCACGTGCCCGGTATAAAGCCCCGGTGTCCACAAAGACGGGGTCAGTTGAACGGCAGCGACCCAGCCGAAGGGCGATTCCTACTGGATGTTCTTGATTCGACGAACGCGTCCGGACCAGAGGCTGTCAGCGGGGAAAAAGCCACTCAGCGAATGAAGAAACAACTAATCTTTCACTTCACATACAGAGGACTACGCACGAAAGGAAAAAAGAGTAAAAGAAGAAAATGGAGTATAAATTACGAAAAGCGGAACCCAAGGACGTGTCTGATATATTACGACTCGTGAAGGTAGATATGTGATTTAAAAAAAAACCCAACAAACATGATAACAAAACTGTTTTTTAATTAAAAACAACAACTGGCAGGTGAGGAATGCTTTGTTTACGGTCAGACGAGTCACATCCGGGCCGATAGGCGTGATGACGTCACGTTATTTACTGCCACTGAGTCATGCTAACCTCATAATCATGTTAATACTTCAGTGTAACTAGATGTAATATTAAGTATATATTTTCTATATAGCTACAAATACAAGGGAAACGTCCACAGTGTCCTAAACCCTCAAGGTGACCTCTTCTCTTTATAATCCTTTATTTTTTTTAGGGTAATGTGGGACAACTATCCTCTTTATCTCTTTTTCTATTAAATTATTGTAAAGCTTACTAGTGTATGCAGACTGTCTTAGTTATATTATTGAACATTAAACATGTGAACATACAGGCTACTAGTTTTTTTTTAACCTATCTGTTGCAGACAGCAAAACAACATGTAGGTCAACTAAATAAAAAGACTAAATATGGGCTCATTTCAGAAGGTTTGGCAGATAAGGCTGCTTTATATACATCAAAGTATTTCTAAACCTAAATAATAGTGTCCCAGATTATAAAACATACAAATTCTGACATGATTTGACACGAGGAACATTGGTGCCATTTTCCTGTTTGAGTACAATATCTAGAAACTGTCTTCTGATATAACAAGGAAACATCACAGGGGTTTCATGATGATATTAGGTGTTGATATAATGTTTTGGATTCATATTTAAATGTGGTGAACAAGTCAGAATTGCAAAAAGAGAGTCCCATACTACCCTGATCCACCCTACTAAACACAGTCCAGAATCTAAAGATACATTAAAGAGCTGCAACGATACATTTTTTTATTTATTCCCACGATTTTCATCAAAAATGCCAAAAGTTTGCAGTTTCAACTTATCAAATCTGATTATTTAACATCCTACCTGAGTATTATTGATCTAAAGTAATAATGCACAACTATTAATCGATTGTTTTAGTCACAAAAATGCCAAAAGTTTGCAGTTTCAACTCCCAAAATCTGATAATTAAATGTCCTACCTGAATATCTTTTGAGTTGTAACTATTGCTCACATGTTGTAACTGTGTTTTGTGACATTTTATCTACCAGATGATTTAATTATTATTATTTTTAATGTATTTTGTGGTGTTTTTTTGGGTTGTGGACAAATTAAGACCTCTGAGGAAGTCATTAGGATGATCTTTTATGACATTTTATGGGCCAAACCACTAAGCGAGTTATTATATGTGATGTAAAAACAGAACAATAACTGGCAGGTGTGAAATGTTGGGAGGATGTCCGAGTGTGAGATCAGTGTCGGTGGCTTTGTTTACCGTCAGACGAGTCACTTCCTGTCCGGCAGACAGGAGGACGTCACGTTATTTACAGTCTGAGTCATGCTGACCCTGAAATAATCACATTAATACTGCAGCGCAACGAGAGGCAACATCAGATATATAACTACACACACAGTCCAGAATATAAAGATACTGACTTTTAACTATTGGACTCAGGTTGTAACTTTATTATTTTAAACACATTTCTTTGACATTTTTTAACATTTAATAAAGAACATTTACACATTTTTCTGATTCCAGCTTCTCTAATGTGATTATTTTCTAATTTTTTTTGTTTTTTTATGACAGTAAATGAATATTTTTGGGGCCTCTGAGGAAGTCATTAGAATTATATTTAACCACTTTTTTGACATTTTATGGGCGAAACAACTAAGTGATTAACCTTCCTGTCGTCCTCCCGGGTCAAATTGACCCCTTCCATTTTGACTTTTCCTCCTTTCCTTCCTTCTTCCTCCTTTCTTTCCTTCCTTCTTTCCTTCCTCCTTCTCTCTTTCTTTCTTCCCTTCTTTCCTTCCTCCTTCCTTCCCTCCTTTCTCCCTCTTTCTCACGATCTTTCCTCCCTCCTTTCCTTCCTTTCCTCTTTTCTCCCTCCTTTACTTCCTTCTTCCTTCCCTCCTTCTCCCTTTCTTCTTTCCTCTTTTCTCCCTCCTTTCCTTCCCTCCTTTTTTCTTTCCTCCTTCCTTCCTTCCTTTCCTCCTTTCCTTCCCTCCTTCCTCCCTCCTTTCCTTCCTTCCTTGACTCAAGGACAACAGGAGGGTTATATTCCTAGATATATTACATCAGTTATTGCCAGGTTTCCTTGTTTTACATATTATTACCTCACATACAAAACAAACGTCAGATAAAAAGTTTGTAGTTTCCTAAAACTCCAAGGCGACGTCTTAAAATCCCTGATTTAATCTAAAACAGTCAGAACCCAAAGATATTAGATATTATAGCAACAGCAGCAATGATTACTGATCATTTTAGTCACTTTATACTTCCCAAAGCTGATGATGTAATGTCCTACCTGAGTATATTTGGGTTTTAACTACTCTATTCATGTTGTAACTGACATTTTATCCATCAGACGATTTTAATAAAGAACATTTCCACATTCTTTGATTCCAGCTTCTCAGATGTTAATACTTCTGGTTTCTATGGACAGTACATCATGTCTGGAGATCATGTGTATGTTATGTTATTACCTGACAGACACACATGCATACATACATAAACGCAAGAAAAAAAATGTTCCTATTGTCCTGAAACTCCAAGATGACGTCTTTTGCTTTATAATCCTTTTTATTCTGACTAAAACCAGCCAGAACTTAAAGATATTAAACACAGCTGCAACAATAATCAACCAGTCACCAACCACTAAGATAATTAATCATTTTAGGGACTTTTTTATTTTGTTTTTAATTGTTCCAGCTCAAGACTTGAAAGTATTTTGATGAGTCAGTGAGTCTTGGGTTACCTTTTTTAATGAATCATGAGCTGTCAAAACAAGGATGCTGATTATTTCATTATCAATTCATCTGTTCATTATTTAGTCACGTTTGAGAAACTGGACCATCAGTTGTTTTAACTAATCGACTTATTATTGGTTTCTAATTGAAGTTGTATCAGCTGGAATTCATCTGATATAACAGTCAGTGTTAATGTATCCTAGATGTTTGGGTATTATCTATTTTTTTTTTTTTTTTTTTTTTTTGTCTATAAAATGTCAGAATAAAGTTAAAAAATGCCTGATAATTTCCCAAAGCCCAAAGTGACGTCTTCAGGTGTTCAAAACTCAAATATATTCAGTTTACTATCATGTGTGACCAAGAAAAAACATCAAATCGTCACATTTTAGAAGTTAAAACCATATTTTTGGTGTTTTTGCCTTTAAAAAAATAAAATAAAAGACACATTTTATTTTGAAAATCAAACTACTGTAGTTGCAAGGGATGGAGGAAAGAAGGATGGAAGGAGGGAGGAAGGAAGGACAGAGGGAAGGAGGGAGGAAGGGAGGAAGAAGGAAGGAAGGAGGGAGGGAGAAAGGAAGGAAGGAGGGAGGGAGGGAGGAAGGAAGGAAAGGAGGGAGGGAGGAAGAGGGAAGGAATGGAGGATACTAAACACTTTTTTGTTTGTTTCTCGTCTCAGGAACTTGCAAAATATGAGGAGATGGAGCACCAGGTGACACTGACTGAGAAAGGTGAGCTCTTATTATTTAATCCTTATTATTATTATTATTATCACAGATAATCAACTCGTTTGATCTGCTGCTTTAAACGTGTCATATTTCTTCCCGCTGCAGAGCTCCTTGAGGATGGATTTGGTGACACCCCGTTCTACCATTGCATCATCGCTGACATCCAAGGAGAGAGCAGCAGTGACGGTACGATACGAGGATCCTTCAAACGGGTTCAAACGGGTTTTAACCCCATTTTTCACTAGTTAAAATTAGCGTTAATATTAGCGTTATCACATTTAAACATAGACTGTAAATGCACAGTGTTAACCGTGCCGGGCTCAGCTCCACCATCTCCTCCAAATATGGTCGCTTCTCATCACTTCTGGCTCCAAAAGATCAAGATGGCGACGGTCAAAATACCAAAGTAAAGGCTTCAAAATGCAATGTCCATGTCACCGTGGCTACATCCATTATAACTAGGGCTGTCAAACGATTATTTTTTTTTAATTGAGATTAATCACAGAATTTACATAGTTAATCGTGATTAATCGCATTTTGAATTGCATGTTTAAAATCCTGTTATTTTCCATTTGAAGGCAGTTTTAAGCCCATAATGTAAAGCATTTCTTACCAGAGTGTCTTAACTGGGAATCAATCACGGCTCTGCTGCGACTCCAAAATGGTCCTTTGGTGGAGCTGAGGCTGGCTTGGCTGCACCTGGGTGTTTAGCGTGGAGGTGCTAACTCAAACTCCACGTACTCCGGTGGTAGTTAAACTCCGTTTGACACAGGTTGCATTTTACTTTTGACTTGTCAACTGAAGCGTCTGGAAGTGTTTTAAAGTTAAACAAGCCATTCAAAAGTCCAGTAGCTCTCTTACTTTCCATCAGCGCGGTAGGTTTACTGCAGGAGGCCACTTCAAAGCATAGCGCTACAGCTAGAGGAGCCGTCTACGGGGGAGGAGAAGGGACAAAAAGGCTTGCAACATTAAAATGCGATTTAAAAAAATTAACGCGTTATGGATTGCATTAATCTAATTGAGGTTAACGCTGACAGCCCTAGTTATAATTATACAATTTATGGTATAAATGCTAAAAATGGGGACTTCACGTAAAGGGATACTGACTTTAACCTTTAATAGTCAAGTCTACAACCAAGCCAGACTTCTACTATCTCAAAAACCCTGATGGTTCATTTTCACTCTGATCTCAGTTCCCAGCAGCACGTGTCTGAGTCTGAACCTCATGACAGCGTTTCTTTACCGCCGGCTCCGTCTATAAACCAAATCACTTCCTCCTTTTGGTGGAATAAATTTAGGTTTCGTCAGAAGTGAAACTGCTCGGCTGCAGCTGCTGCTTCTTAACCCTCGTGTCGTCCTGCCGAGTCAAACTGACCCCGTCCGTTTTGACCGTTCCTTCTTCCTCCTTCTTTACTTCCTTCTTTCCTCCTTTCCTTCCTTCTTTCCTTCCTCCTTCCCTCCCTTCCTTTCTCCCTCTTTCCTTCTTTCCTCCCTCCCTTCCTTTCTCCCTCTTTCCTTCTTTCCTCCCTCCCTCCTTTCCTTCCTTCTTTCCTCCCTCCCTCCTTTCCTTCCATCTTTCCTTCCTTCCTCCTTCTTTCTTTCCTTCCTCCCTACTTCTTTCCTCCCTCCTTTCCTTCTTCCTTTCCTTAATTCCCTCCTTCTCTTTCTTTCCTCTCTCCTCCCCTCCTTTCCTCCCTTCCTCCTTTCCTCCCTCCCTCCTTCCTCCCCTCCTTTCCTTCCTTGCTTCTTCCTTCCCTCCTTTCCTTCCTTCCTTCTTCCTTCCCTCCTTTCCTTCCTCCCTCCCTTCCTTCCTTGACTCAAGGACAACAGGAGGGTTAAACTCGAGCTCGGAGACATTCCTCACGTCACTAATTGCTTCAAATTGCATCAAAATCCATGTTTTGACTCGTGTTGTTCCCGTTTTAGGAAGACTGAATCAGATTATGGTTTCGCTGAAGTCTCACATGTTACTCAGAAGACTTTTTTATTGCTGCTTGTTGTTTTTCTTGTTTCTGATCACGTCGTCTCTTTATGTCGAACATCTGAAGCAGAGTGAAAACAGGAAGTTCTTCACACTTCAAGGGTTCCTGTTGGAGCTAGATCAGCTAGAAATAATGCAGACAGGAAGTAGAAACGCCTCAGTCGTGGTGGTGGTGGTAGTGATGATGATGATGATGATGATGATGATGATGATGATGGTGGTGGTGGTGGTGGTGGTGATAGTGATGATGATGGTGGTGGTGGTGGTGGTGGTGATAGTGATGATGGTGGTGGTGGTGGTGGTGATGATGATGATGGTGGTGGTGGTGATAGTGATGATGATGATGATGGTGGTGATAGTGATGATGATGATGGTGGTGGTGGTGATAGTGATGATGAAGATGGTGGTGATGGTGGTGATGGTAGTGGTGATAGTGATGATGGTGGTGGTGGTGATGATGATGATGGTGGTGATAGTGATGATGGTGATGATGATGATGATGGTAGTGATGATGATGAGTCAGTCTAATCTTCGAGGGTTCCCATTTGAGGCAGATCAGCTAGAAATAATGCAGACAGGAAGTAGAAACCACCTCGATGATGATGATGATGATGATGATGGTGAGGATGAGGATGAGGATGATGATGATGATGATGATGATGATGATGATGATGAAGTCATGTCTCTCTCCAGATTCGAAGGTGGTGGGTTTCGCCATGTACTACTTCACCTACGACCCCTGGGTGGGCAAACAGCTTTACCTGGAGGAGTTCTACGTGATGGACGAGTACAGAGGTGAGAGCTAATACTACAAATACTACAACAAATACTACAAATACTACTACAAATACTACAAAAACTACTGCAGAAACTACAGTAAATACTACATTAAATACTACAGTCAGTACTACAGTCAGTACTACAGTAAATACTACAATACTACAGTCAGTACTACAGTAAATACTACAGTCAGTACTACAGTAAATACTACAATACTACAATCAGTACTACAGTAAATACTACAATACTACAATCAGTACTACAGTAAATACTACAATACTACAGTAAATACTACAATACTACAGTCAGTACTACAGTAAATACTACAATACTACAATCAGTACTACAGTAAATACTACAATACTACAATCAGTACTACAGTAAATACTACAATACTACAGTAAATACTACAATACTACAGTCAGTACTACAGTAAATACTACAGTACTACAGTAAATACTACAGTACTTCAGTAAATACTACAGTACTACAGTCAGTACTTCAGTCTGAATCCTTCTCTCTTCTTCTTCTCTCAGGACTCGGCATCGGTTCGGAGATCTTGCGCCATCTCAGTGACGTGAGTTCCTTTAATCAAACATTTAAGTCTCTGATCTTTGTGGAGATGAATTGTTGGAATATTCCTTTAATCCTCTTCCTCCTCCTCTTCCTCTTCTTCCTCTTCTTCCTCCTCCAGCTGGCGATGAAGACGCGCTGCACCGGCATGATGTTCGTGGTGGCCGAGAACAACGAGCCGTCGGTTCAGTACTACAAGCGGCGCGGCGCCGAGGATCTCTCCCAGGAGGAGGGCTGGAGGCTGTTCAGGTTCGACAAGACCAGCCTCGTCAAGATGGCCACGCCGGCCGAGGAATGACAGGAGGCCCGAGGGGGAGAGAGGGGGGAGGAAGAGGGGGAGGAAGAGGCGGAGGAGGAGGGGGAGGAAGAGGAAGAGGAAGAGGGGGAGGAAAAACAGGAGTTAAAGGAGAAACAACAGGAAAAGGAGGAGAAACAGGAAGATGAGGAGAAACTGGGGGAAGAGAAACAGGAAGAGGAGGAGCAACAACAGGAAGAGGAGGAGGAGAAACCGGAAGAGGAGGGGCAACAACAGGAAGAGGAGGAGGAGAAACAGGAAGAGGAGGGGCAACAAGAGGAAGATGAGGAGGAGAAACAGGAAGAGGAGGGGCAACAACAGGAAGAGGAGGAGGAGAAACAGGAAGAGGAGAAATGAGGGTTGATTGAATTCAGCTTTTAAGGGCAATGTCGTATATTTCTGTGTGTAGCTCGTAACGTTAGCAAGCTTTCATGTTATCATTTTTGCTTTCATGCTTTTATTTTGAAATGTAACTCTTTGAGTCACCGATCGTTAACGTTTGATTGATCGATCGTTGTTGTCGTTGTCGTTGTTGTTGATTTAAATTTACAATAAAACCAGTAACTGATGACACGTGGAATGATGTCGTGATTCTGCACATCTGTTAAATACGTCAGCTGGACCGTTTAGTACAGGGGTGTCAAACATGCGGCCCGTGGGCCAGAACCGGCCCGCCGAGGGGTGCTATCCGGCCCACTTTCCTTTCTATGTTATTTTCCTTCTTTCCTTTCTTCCTTCTGTCCTTCCTCCCTACCTTCCTTTCTTCCTTCCTTCCTTCCTCCGTTTCTTCCATCTGTCCTTCCTACCTTCCTGTGTTCCTTTCTTCGTTCCTTCCTTCCTTCCTTCCTTCCTCCCTCCTTCCTTCCTCCATTTCTTCCATCTGTCCTGCCTTCTTTCCTTCCTTCTGTCTGTCCTTCCTTCCCTTCTTATTTCCTTCCTTCCTTCCCTCCATCTTTTTAATGATCCGGCCCACATGAGATCAAATTGGTCCGTATGTGGCCTTTGAATGAAAATGAGTTTGACACCTCTGGTTTAGTAGCTGTTCTGGAGCTTTCGGTCGTAGCTCATGATCTTCCTCTGCAGACAATCAGGGGTTTATAAATGTTTAGATTTTCACTTTCTGAGCACTTCAATGAGTTTATGTCCACAGTGAAGTTTTAAAGGTTATTCTTAATGAAGTTATATCAGTGTAAGGTCCATTTAGTAGCTATTTCTGGAGCTTTTGATTGTTTCTCATGATCTTCTTCAGCAGATTGATTTTCCCCCCAGAAGTTGTGGATTTGTGATATTTCAATTTTTATTTTCTACTCAGAGACTTCACTTCTCATCCTTGAGTTTCAAAATTCATTCTTAAACAGATTAGCTCAGTCAAAAAGTCCATTTAGTAGCAGTTCTGGAGCTTTTGATTATATCACATGAGCTTCTTCAGCAGATGGAAGTTTCCTCCCAAGAGATTAGATATTTTAAAGTGTGTATTATTAGTGTATGGTGACTTAACTTTTCAGTTTTTAAAGTTAATTCTTGACACAATAACCTCAGTCTAAGGTCCATTTAGTAGCTGTTCTGGAGCTTTTGGTCGTATCTCATGATCTTCCTCAGCACATTGATTTCCCCCCCCCCCCAGAACTTTTGGATTTGCAGATGTTTTTAAATTTGCATTATCGGGTAGTTTACTGTGATTTAAAAGTTAAGTTTCATAGTTTATTCTTGACTAAATAACCTCAGTTAAAGGTCCATTTAGTAGCAGTTCTGGAGCTTTTGATTATATCTCATGAGCTTCTTCAACAGATGGAAGTTTCCTCCCAATAGATTAGATGTTTTAAAGTTTGTATTATTAGTTTATGGTGATTTAACTTCTTGACTAAATAACCTCAGTCTAAGGTCCAGTTAGGAAATTTGCTGCACATATACAACAACACATAATATTTAATAATAATAATAAATATAATAATAATATATAATAAATAATAATATATAATAAGCACAGAAAAATAAAACATATAGTAAATAACTTCTTTCAGGTTATTGTTACGGCTAAGCAGCAGCTAGGCCAGGTTATCATGCATACGTTGCCGTGGTAACCGAGGTTGACCTATGCTGAGTTTGCATTATGGAAAATGAGCCAGACTAACATAGTAAAGCAGTTCTATGATGTAATGATGTTTTAAGGATCCAGAGTCAGACATAGTAAACATCCTGGCAGCTTTATGAGGATCATTTAGCCTCTAATAATAAAAACCCGCTCTGACCTTCGCTTTGACTTGTTTATGTTGAATTATGAAACTTTATGTCTGGTTAAATATTGACCGGCTCCTCTGCAGGTCACGTTAGGTCATGTGATCCAGAGAGAGCCAGCAGAGAGCCAGCAGAACCTCCTACCTTTTTTCCTTCCTCCCTCCTACCTTCCTTCTGTCCTTCCTCCCTCTCTTTCTTTTTCCTAACTTTCCTCCCCCCTACCTTCCTCCTCTCCTTTCTCCTACCTTTCTTCCTTCTTTCTTTCCTCCCCCCTACCTTCCTCCCTTCATCCTCTCCTTTCTCCCTCCCTCCCTCCTCCCTTCCTTCTTTCCTTTCTTCCTTCCTTCTGTCCTTCCGTCCTCCCTCCTCCTTCTTTCCTTCCCTCCATCCTTCCTTTCTCTCTTTCTTTCCTCCCCCTACCTTCCTCTGTCCTTCTTTCCTTCCGTCCTCTTTTCCTTTCTCCCTCCCTCCTACCTTCCTTCCTTCTTTCCTCTATCCTTCCTTTCCTCTATCCTTCCTTCTTTTCTTTCCTGCCTTCCTTCCTCCCTCCTTCTTGCCTTCCTTCCCTCCATCCATCCTTTCTTTCTTTCCTTCCTCCTTCTCTCTGTCTTTCCTCCCCCTACCTTCCTCTGTCCTTCTTTCCTTCCGTCCTCTTTTCCTTTCTCCCTCCCTCCCTTCTACCTTTCTTCCTTCTTTCCTCTATCCTTCCTTTCCTTCCTCCCTTTCTTTCCTGCCTTCCTTCCTCCTTCTTTACTTCCTTTCCTCCATCCATCCTTCCTTTCCTTCCTCCCTTCCTCCTTCTCTCTGTCTTTCCTCCCCCTACCTTCCTGTCCTTCTTTCTTTCCACCCTCTTTTCCTTTCTCCCTGCCTCCTTCCTTCCTTCTTTCCTCCATCCTTCCTTCCTTTAATTGATTTTTAAATGTAGAAAACTACTAATTAAAACAGCAGAGAGAGAGAGAGGAGCAGTTTAATATGAACTCATCTCTATTCTGCTGTAGAAACATGACATCATCGGTTTCAAAGAGAGAGAAATAAAAAGACAAGAATGGAAACAAAGAATTTGCAACTTCAGCAGCTTCATCGTGTTTTCAGAGCTTCGCAGATTGAGAGAGAGAGAGAGAGGAACAGTTATTCTGCGGTCCCCTCCCCTCCCCCACCCCTTCACACATCAACAGGACGTAACCTCCTCACACATTGAACTCTGTGTGACTGTTTCCTGTTAAAGACACGATGAAAAGCCACAAACACACGAAACGAAAAAGGAGAAAAGAAAGACATGAAAACACCCGTGAGAAGAAAAGAAGAGCTCAGAGAGAGTTTAGGGTTAAAGAGATGATGTTTAATTACAGTTTTAATTAAGATAACACTTCATATATATATTTATATTTATACACAGTGCATTATTAGACTAAATCAAGCTGGAATGCAAACTTAATTTGGCCCTTTTTTTTTTTTTTTAAACTACAGGATTTGTAGTTTTAACCTGAACGTACAACCGGTGAGATAAATAAATACGTAGATGAAGAAATGGAGTAAAAGTCATCGTCACTCCTCCACACAAAGAAAGAGAGAGAGAGAGAGAGAGAGAGAGGAAGAAAGAGAGAGAGAGAGAGAGAGAAAGAGAGAGAGGAAGAGAGAGAAAGAGAAAGAGAGAGAGAAAGAGGGAGAGAGAGAGAGAAAGAGAGAGAGAGAGAGAGAGAGGGAGAGAGAGAGAGAGGGAGAGAGAGAGAGAGAGAGAGAGAGAGGGAGAGAGAGAGAGAGAGAAAGAGAGAGAGAGAGGAAGAGAGAGAGGAGGAGGAGAGAAAGAGAGAGAGAGAAAGAGAGAGAGAGAGAGAGAGAGAGAGAGAGAGAGGAAGTGAAACTAAACTAAGCAGCAGATTCGGATGATTAGGCAAAGAAAACGTCTCTTTTTCATCAAATTAATAAAGTTTAAAGTTTAAATTATCACCAAATTCAGCATTAGAACAACTTCATTTAAACTTATTACCACAAGTTTGACACATAATTTCAGTCAGCAGGCCTCATTTAAATTATATTAAAGCTCATTTTTAAGTTAAAGCCTGATGTGTGACGTGTTAAAACTGAGCTGAGGAGAATAAGAGAGTTGACAGGAGAGTTTTATGACATTATATTTTACACTATTTGAGTTTCAAATTCACTAAACACAAAGCGGTTTAACATCTCTTCTCTCTAACTTCCACCTGACTGTGAAGTTTCTTGGAGCTTTTCTTAAATAAAATAAAATAAAATAAAATAAAGAGGAATCGTCGACGTTTTGCTTCACAAAATTGACAGAAACAGGAAAAGCTGAAGGTTTGACTCCAGGAATGATTCAAAATGACTAGACACATTCATTTTGATATTACAAACCAAACGTACAAGTCCTCTAAGGGTGTGTGTGTGTGTGTGTGTGTGTGTGTGTGTGTGTGTGTGTGTGTGTGTGTGTGAGAGAGAGAGTGTTTTACTGGAGGAAGAGAAGAACATCGAGTCTCATGCAAGAGTGATTTCGTGGCAGTTTTCTTGCACCTTGTACCAAGAATTCACCCTTAAACCTTTAATTATGAATGAATTTGGAGTTTTAAAGTGATGCTAAATGAACTAACACGAGTTTAAAGACAGTAAGTTAATATTCTGAGTGAATAAGCAGCGATTATAAGCGAGGGAGGAAGAGGAGGGAACACTTTTTAAATTGTAAATGGCAGTGAGGACGTTAAACATCACCAAATGACACAATTATAAAATTATACATGTGTTGTGTTTTAGCACAAATAAAGGAAGGAAGGAGGGAAGGAAAGAAGGAAGGAGGGAAGGAAAGAGAGGAAGGAAGGCAGGAAAGAAATAAGGAAGGTAGGAGGGAGGGAGGGAGAAAGGAAAAGAGGACAGAAGGAAAGAAGGACAGAGGAAGGGAGGAAGGTAGGGGGGAGGAAAGAAAGAGAGAAGGAGGAAGGAAGGAAAGGAAAGGAAGGAAGGAGGGAAGGAAAGAAGGAGGGAAGGAGGAAGGAAGGACAGAAGGAGGAAGGGAGGAAGGAAAGAAAGGAAGGAGGGAAGGAAAGAAGGAGGGAGGGAGGAAGGAAGGACAGAAGGAAGGAAGAAAGGGGGATGAAGGAAGGAAGGAAAGAGAGAGGAAGGAAAGAAAGAGAGAAGGAGGAAGGGAGGAAGGAAGGACAGAAGGAGGAAGGGAGGAAGGAAAGAAAGGAAGGAGGGAAGGAAAGAAGGAGGGAGGGAGGAAGGAAGGAAGGACAGAAGGAAGGAAGAAAGGGGGATGAAGGAAGGAAGGAAGGAAAGAGAGACAAAGGAAAGAAAGAGAGAAGCAGGGAGGGAGGAAGGACAGACGGAAGGAAGAAAGGAAGGGAGGAAGGGAGGAAGGAAGGAAGAAAGGGAGGAAGGAAGGAAGGGAAGGAGGAAGGAAGGAAGGAAGGAAGGAAGGAAGGAAGGAAGGGAAGAACTTTACTCTGTTCAGCATGTAAATATCTCTGATGGTCACATGACTCCTCTCATACTTTAGTCATGTGACTCTTTGTTTTTAGAAAGTTAGGATGAGTTTATGCAGTTAGTGTTCAGGTGGTTTGAGATTTAGGAGAAGTGATGAAAGTGTTCTTGCATGAAACCCGATGTGTGATTGGTTGGAGGAGTGTGTGTGTGTGTGTGTGTGTGTGTGTGTGTGTGTGTGTGTGTGTGTGTGTGTGAGTGTGTGTGTGTGTGTGTGTGTGTGTCGTCTCAGCTGCTCGTGTCGTCGTTGTTGTTGTTCTCTGTTCGCTCTTTCTTCTCAGACTACAAAATAAAAGACACAAAACTCAGATTAGTGAATGCAATAATAAAACAGAGCAACAAAATAAAAGCTCTTTTCCACCGAGCTGGTGCTTGTTTGGAGCCAGAGCCTGACTAAGCACCGGTTCTTTGCTTTTCCACCGCCAAAGCTCCAGCCCCGAGCCTCAGAACGGAGCCAGAGCAAGCACCAACTCTTTGCTGGTCTAAAGCAAGAACTGATTACGTCAGCGGACTGGGGGCGGGGCTAACATTTATTAGCCGGCTAGCAGGGTTAACGTTTATTTGCCGACTAGCGGGGTTAGCGTTTATTAGCCAGTTAGTGGGGCTAATGTTTATTAGTCAGTTAGCGGGGTTAGCATTTATTAGCCAGTTAGTGGGGCTAATGTTTATTAGTCGGCTAGCGGGGTTAACGTTCATTAGCTGGCTAGCGGGGTTAACGTTTATTTGCCGGCTAGTGGGGTTAACGTTAAAGATTTGAAAGGGTTAAAGATTTGAAAGGGTTAAAGATTTGAAAGGGTTAAAGATTTGAAAGGGTTAAAGATTTGAAAGGGTTAAAGATTTGTTGATTAAAAGTACTATTTCTATCATTTTTTTGCCAGAGCTGTCTTCTTCTTCTTCTTCTTTGTTTCCGGCTAGATGCCTTGCGCCATGTTGCTGCCTCTCACTGGTGAATCATGGAAGTGTTTCAAAGGCGTGCGCTGGCTACGTTATACAGTGACGTAATCACGTGGCTCCTTGCCGGTGGAAAAGCAACGGGTTCGTCCACTACACAGTTCCAGCACGACTCGGCTCGACACAGTTCCAGGAACGACTTTTTCCATTACAAAGAAGTACCTACTCAACGTGGGCGGGGTCGTCATAGCAACGGCTCTACGAAACTGCTGTGACTTCGTTTTATACGCGACACAAACACATAAACAATGGAGGACATGGAGGCGATGGTGTACTTGCTGCTGTATGTGGCTTTCTGTCACACACACCTCCTTCCTTCCTTCCTTTCCTTCCTTCCTTCCTTCCTTTCCTTCCTTCCTTTCTGCTGCTGTATGTGGCTTTCTGTCACACACACCTCCTTCCTTCCTTCCTTCCTTTCCTTCCTTCCTTTCCTTCCTTCCTGCTGCTGTATGTGGCTTTCTGTCACACACAAAGCAACTAAACTTAGCCTTCCTTCCTTCCCTCTGTCCTTTCTTCCTTCCTTCCCTCTGTCCTTTCTTCCTTCCTTCCTTCACTCTGTCCTTTCTTCCTTCCTTCCTTCCCTCTGTCCTTCCTTCCCTCCCTCCTTCCCTCTGTCCTTCCTTCCGTCCCTCTGTCCTTCCTTCCTTCCTGCTGCTGTATGTGGCTTTCTGTCACACACACTTCCTTCCTTCCTTCCTTCCTTCTGTCCTTTCTTCCTTCCTTCCTTCCTGCTGCTGTATGTGTCTTTCTGTCACACACAAGCAACAGCATTGAGCCGTATGGCTGTAACGTTGTTGCCAGTATTTAAAAATGGCGGGTTTTATTCTTGTGTGGGACGGCTCATGACTCTTCCAGCGACAACTCTTCTGACCAATCAGTGGCCGGCAGTCTGATGACATCACATTTAGTATCGGCTCGGCTCGCTTGGAACCTCAGCAGAGCAGGTACTAAAAAAGTAGCAGGTACCAGCTACTATCTGAGTCGAGTTGAGTTGTGCTGGAACTGTGTAGTGGAAAAGCTCCATAAGAGGTGCTTGGATTAGCACCAACTAAGCACTGGCTCTAGCACCAGCTCTGAACCAGCACTGGCTCCAGCTCGGTGGAAAAGCGGTTTATTTGTTGATTTGTTGACGTCTCACCTTCTTTTTGGCAAACGGTGGATCTTTCCAAAGAGACTCTGCAGCCGCTCGGCCCTGCTGAGTCCAGACGTACGCTGAGTCCCGACTCACCTGCAGGAAGAAGACAGAAGACACTTTGATTATAAAAAATAAAAGACACTGAGGAATGACTGTAGATTTGTTGCACGCTCATAACTCTGATGCATTTTTCTTTTTAGAGATGTATAAAGAAACACATTGAACCTTTTTCAGGACGCTACAAATACAGATTATGTTCTTTATTATAATGATGAATGTTTATTCCTCAACGTGGAACTGTGTTATCCTTTCAAAATAAAACGTATAAGCACTTTGGCTCGTTGCTCTTCTTCTGATTTGAAATAAAATCTAAAAGTCGAGTTTATAAAGTACATTTCTTTGTATTCATTTGATTCCTAATGAAGATACTCTGGTAATAATGACTTTACATTGTTAATATGGAGTTAAAAATGTGTTTTTTTATTGCTGAATTTCATTTCAATAGTTAATCTCATGTTTAAAATTATAATATTTTTAAATCCATATTAACAATATAAATAAATTCTCATCAGTGTTTCTTGACTGAGCCTTAAAATGAGATTCTTTACGGCTACTACAGCTGTTTAAAAGGCTTTATATCAGACATAAGAACTGCTTTATGAGGTTAATATGGAGTTAAGAACTGTGTGAAATGCTAAATAATAGACTTTTAAACATGCGTGTGATGAACTGTTGAAATTCAGCCATTAATTATGATTTTTTAAAATTTATTTAATCATCTGTCAGCTCTAGTTTTAATGTTGAATTCAACAAGTTAACTTTTTTGACACAAACTATAACTACTTCCTCTGTCTTAAACTCATGACTGATCTGGTCTCTTTTTACAGAAGTCGCTGCTGACCGGCAAACAGCTTTTTATCTTGTCCGTTCATGTGTTTTCATATCTGAGCGCCGCCCTGCTCCGTTTCTCTGTCGCCTCTCTGGGTGGAAACACTTTTACACTTTCACACAACACAATTAAATAATAAAAAAAAAAAAAATGAGCCAGACATGAGTTTGGAAATGAGCTGCAGAAAGTCACAGCCAACAGCTCTTACAGGAAAAGCTCAACCCTTTCCTAAAGGGAAGCGAGTCTCAGATCAAACACACACAGACGGTGATAAAAGTGAGAGCAGCCTGGAAACTTTGACTGTACGTGAAGCTCAGCAGGTTTATTCAGACATGATTGTGTGACTTTCCACTAACACACTCTCCCAGAAAAAAGTCAAAACCCCTCCAGAATAATTGATGTTATACCTATAAATAAATAAATGAGCGACATGTTTTCCAGCTTTCCTGTTTTTTCAGAGGTGTTTCCTGTGTTTCTGATGTGGAGCGTTAAATAAAAGAAATAAGAGAGGTGAGAACAGATTTAGAGGTTTCACCTGTTTCTTTCATCTCCGTCCTGTTCAAAAAAAAAAAAAGTTTCTGCTGATGTCAGAAAATTAAGCCGGGTGTTTCAGAGTCGAAGCGTCTTTTATTTTTACACTGAAACCTCAGAAAATAGTCAAAAATGATCCGTATTAACCTAAAAAACTTTATAATGACATAAGTTCCTTTGTTATGCAGAAACACAGTTTTCTTTTCTTGCAGTTTTCTGATTATTAAGGTTACTTTTTAATATTCTGGCAGAGCTGTTGGACATTTTCAGCTTCTACTCCGAGGTTTATGACACAGACGACTGACAGGAAATGAATAAACAACTATTTTAATGATCAGTTAATCATTTTGAGACATTATATTAAAGACAATAAACTGAATATATTTGGATTGTGGACATTTGAGGAGTTCAAACTCGAGCTGCAGCTAAAATAAATGTATGAAATGTGACTAAATTAATGTAACCCTCCTGTTGTGGAGGAAAGGAAAGAAGGGAGGGAGGAAAGGAAGAAGGAAGAAGGAAGGAAGGAAGGGATGGAGGAAGGAAGGAAGGTAGGAAAGGAGGAAAGGGAAGAAGGAAGGGAGGGAGGTAGGAAAGGAGGAATGGAAAGAAGGAAGGGAGGGAGGGAGGGATGGAAGAAAGGACATAAGGTAGGAAAGGAGGAAAGGAAAGAAGGAAGGGAGGGATGGAGGGAGGAAAGAAGGAAGGAAGGAAAGGAGGAAAGGAAAGAAGGAAGGGAGGAAGGAAATAAGGAAGGAAGCATGGAAGAAAGGAAGGAAAGGAGGAAAGGAAAGAAGGAAGGGAGGGAGGAAGGAAGAAGGAAGGAAGGAAGGTAGGATGTAGGAAGGAAAGGAGGAAGGAGGGAGGGAGAGAGAAAGGAAAAGAGGAAGGGAGGAAAGAAGGACAGAGGAAAGAAGGAAGGGAGGAAGGTAGGATGGAGGGAGGAAAGAAGGAAGGGAGGAAAGAAAGAGAGAAGGAGGGAAGAAAAGAAGGAACAGTCAAAACAGACGGGGTCAATTTGACCCGGGAGGACGACAGGAGGGTTAACGTTATAATTACTTTTATTTTACCCTAATATAGTTTTATATTGCTCTAATAAATGAATAAGTGAAACAAACCTTTAATAAAGAGGCAGCCTGCTGAGGATAAAACATGGAGGCGCTCAGAGCCATGAGTCCCGCTGGAAACAGCAGCCGCTTCACTCTGGAGCCTGAAAAACAACACACAGGTCAAAGGTCAAAGGTCAAAGCTGCTGGTGTGAACTGATGTGACCTCATTAAGTCTTCATGGGTTTAATCTTTAATCTGTGGATCATAAAGACGGAGACAGACAGCAGCTGTATTCTGTGTTTACTGCCTGATACAAAAACAGCTGATCAAGTCGTCTTTTAACCCTCCTGTCATCCTCCCTCCTTCCGTGCTTCCTTTCTCCTTTCCTACCTCCTTACTCCTTTCCTTCCCTCTCTCCTTACTCCTTTCCTTCCTTCCTTCCTCTTTTCCTTCCACCCTCCTTTTCTTTTCTCCATTCTCTCCTTACTTCGTTCTCTTTTCCTACCTCCATACCTTCTTACTCCTTTCCTTCCTTCCTACCTCCATACCTCCTTACTCCTTTCCTTCCTTCCTTCCTTCATCCTTACTAATTTCCTTCCTTCCTTCCATCCTCCCTTCCTCCGTCCTCACTCATTTCCTTCCGTCCTTCCTTCCTCCTTACTCATTTCCTTCCTTCCTTCCCTCCTGCCTCCCTCCCTCCCTCCCTGCCTCCCTCCTTACTCCTTTCTTTCCTTAAATAAAATATAATTTTTGTGGACCCCAGGAAGAGTGTAATGGATAATGTGGATCCTAATAAACTAAACTAAGTATACATACAGATTAGAACAGCTGTCTGATGCAGGTAAATAAGGATCAGCACAATAAATCCAATACAGCACAGCAGGAAACGGGTTGTTGCCTCTTTTAAATCTCCAATTAAAATGACTAATTATGACCAAGACAAGCTTTATAATGTCTCATTTTTTGGTGCATATAGAAAAATAAACTGTATATTTATATGTAATCATCTGTAAATGTTAGTCATCTAATCTGTGCTGCTTTTGTCACATAGATTTCTGCTCTCGCCAATAAAACTTTAAATCAATCTCTTTTTATTAGGGCTGTCAGCGTTAACGCGTTAATCGCGATTAGATTAATGCAATCCATAACGCATTAATTTTTTTTAATCGCATTTTAATGTTGCAAGCCTTTTTGTCCCTTCTACTCCCCCGTAGACGGCTCCTCTAGCTGTAGCGCTATGCTTTGAAGTGGCCTCCTGCAGTAAACCTACCGCGCTGATGGAAAGTAAGAGAGCTACTGGACTTTTGAACGGCTTGTTTAACTTTAAAACACTTCCAGACGCTTCAGTTGACAAGTCAAAAGTAAAATGCAACCTGTGTCAAACGGAGTTTAACTACCACCGGAGTACGTGGAGTTTGAGTTAGCACCTCCACGCTAAACACCCAGGTGCAGCCAAGCCAGCCTCAGCTCCACCAAAGGACCATTTTGGAGTGTGGGAGTCGCAGCAGAGCCGTGATTGATTCCCAGTTAAGACACTCTGGTAAGAAATGCTTTACATTATGGGCTTAAAACTGCCTTCAAATGGAAAATAACAGGATTTTAAACATGCAATTCAAAACGCGATTAATCGTGATTAACTATGGAAATTCTGCGATTAATCTCAATTAAAAAAATTAATCGTTTGACAGCCTTAGTTTTTATACAACAGAAGTCACTTTCCACACACAGCAGATCTAGACTGAACTCTTTAAATGATTAACATGCCGTCTCCTGTTTATGTGAGATAAATACAGAGGTAACAAAAAGGACAGAACGTCTTCCTCTTGGTTCGTCCTGTTCCATCAAACACCAACAATCATAAAGAAGGTGAAATATGGTCCAATAAAAGGTTCAAAGTTCAAACTGTTCTCCTGCTTCAGACTCAACAAACACACCTACAATCAAAAGTGATATTTATGTCTGTTAGATAATTATTTTATCATCTTATCGTACAATAACATAACTATTATTAATCATTAAGTCAATATATCGACTATCTTATGAAACATGGACATGACCGCAATCATCAGTGACTTGGGTTCAATATTTGTGCACAGTGACACTCTGATGAAGAGTTTTTGGGACTCCAGCGACACACAGATGCACATTATATTAAATATGTAAAAGTTACTGTGTAACTCAGACTAACCCGAGTCCAGTCAAAGTTAATATACTGGTCCAGTTTAGTAGTAGAAGGAAAGGAGGGAGGAAGGAAGGAAGGAAGGGAGGAAGGAGGAAGGAAGAAAGGAGGAAGGAAGGACGGAAGGAATGAAGGGAGGAGGACGGAAGGAAGGCAAGCAGGGAGGAAGGAAGGAGGGAAGGAAAGGTGGGAGGAAGGAAGGAAGGAAGAAAGGAAGGAAAGCAGGGAAGAAGGAAGGTGGGATGGAGGGAACCAAAGAAGGAGGGATGTAGGAAGGAAGTGACGGAAGAGGGAGGAAGGAAAGAAAGAGAGAATGAGGGAAGGAATGAAGGAAGGAGGAAGAAAGGACGGAAGGAATGAATGAGGGAAGGAAGGAATGAAGGAAGGAAGGAAACCAAAGAACCTAAGAAGGAGGGATGGAGGAAGGAAAGGAAGTAACATAACAACAGGAAGTGGAAAAAAGGAAATCAAAGAAATGAAACTTATCAGTAGAAGAGAAACTTAAAGGCTGAGATTCATTTGGTAGGAAACACATCACAGCTTTTTATTTAAGGTTTAAAGTTTTCATCGTCTCTTTAAAGAAGAAACTGTTGGATTAAAGAGGAAAGATATTTTACTGCCATCACCTTACTGCCTTCCTTCCTTCCTTCCTTCCTTCCGTCCTTCCTTTTTATAAATAACTAGGACAAAAACAAACGGATGAGTTGTCCTTTAAATGTTCGGAGTCATTTTATCTCCTCGCTGCTTATCAGCCCGTCTGCAACCTTTGACCTGTTTGTGACACACACACACACACACACACACAAACACACACACACACACACACACTCTGACCTGCTTTCCTCTCAGACACATGAGTGTGTGTGTGTGTGTGTGTGTGCGTGTGTGTGTGGTGTGTGTGTGTGTGTGTATGTGTGTGTGTGTGTCTCTGAGGAAAAGCAGGTCAAAGTGTGTGTGTGTGTGTGTATATATGTATGTATGTGTGTGTGTTTGTGTGTGTGTGTGTGTGTGTATGTGTGTCTCTGAGGAAAAGCAGGTCAAAGTGTGTGTGTACGTGTGTGTATGTGTATGTGTCTGTGTGTGTGTATGAGTGTGTGTATGTGTGTGTATGTGTGTCTGAAGAAAAGCAGGTCAGAGTGTGTGTGTGTGTGTGTGTATGTGTATGTGTCTGTGTGTGTGTATGAGTGTGTGTATGTGTGTGTGTGTGTGTGTGTGTGTGTGTGTGTGTGTGTGTATGTGTCTGAGGAAAAGCAGGTCAGAGTGTGTGTGTGAGTATATACGTATGTATGTATGTATGTATGTGTGTGTATGTGTGTGTTTGTATGTATGAGTGTGTATATGTATGTGTGTGTGTGCGTATATGTGTGTATGTGTGTGTGTGTGTATGTATGTATGTATGTGTGTGTGTGTATGTGTGTGTGTGTGAGGTTACCTTGGGCGAAATAGAGTCCCAGGAATCCAGAGAAACTGACAGCAGCCACGCTGGGGTAGAGATCAGGAGGAGGGTCGCTGAGGAACTGGTACACATCTGAACGACACACACACACACACACACACACACACACACACACACACACACACACACACACACACACACACACACACACACACACACACACATATTTGTGTTATTTTACATGTCAGACGCTGCTCAGCTGTTCAGTGAGACGGGACGTTTAAATATCAACTACTCTGATTGTTTTAGTGTGACAAATATTTGCAGGTTGAAGCTTCCTTCCTTCCTTCCGGTCTTCTCTTCTCTTCCTTCAATCTGCCTTCCTTCCTTCCTCCCTTCCTCCCTTCCTTCTTTCCTTCCGGTCTTCTCTTTCCTTCCTCCCTTCCTCCCTTCCTTCCGGTCTTCTCTTCCCTTCCTCCCTTCCGGTCTTCTCTTCTCTTCCTTCCATCTGTCTTCTCTTCCCTCCCTTCCTCCCTCCCTTCCTTCCTTCCTTCCTCCCTTCCTCCCTTCCGGTCTTCTCTTCCTTCCATCTGTCTTCTCTTCTCTTCCCTTCCTCCCTTCCTTCCTTCCTTCCGGTCTTCTCTTCCCTTCCTCCCTTCCTTCCTTCCTTCCTTCCGGTCTTCTCTTCCCTTCCTTCCTTCCTTCCTTCCGGTCTTCTCTTCTCTTCCTTCAATCTGCCTTCCTTCCTTCCTTCCTTCCAGTCTTCTCTTCTCTTTCTTCCATCTGTGTCTTCTCTTCCCTTCCTTCCTTCCTTCCTTCCTTCCTTCCTTCCTTCCCTCCTTCTTTTTAATGATCCGGCCCACATGAGATCATATTGGTCTGTATGTGGCCCTTGAATGAAAATGACTTTGACTCTTCTGGTTTAGGACTTCTCTCACCTGTGACTGTTGTGACGGACGTGTTGATGGTCGGCTCCACGGTCCTGTACGCTCGCTGCATCACACACACACACACACACACAGAAGGAAGTCACATTAATGTCATCACAGTCTGCATCCAGCTTCAAAACATACAATAAAACTACTTTTACCACATGTTTTCTATCTCTTATGTCTTTATATTGCATTTAAACCCATAAAGCACAAAGATTAATGAACAACTTCTATGTTCATTTGTTTTCTGAATCTAAGTTATTAACCCTTAAACAGGCACCAGGAGATACAGACCAATTGACCCCCTCTGTTTTGACTGTTCCTTCTTTCCTCCCTTCCTTCCTTCCTTTCTTCTATGCTACCTTCCTTCCTTCCTTCCTCCCTCCCTTCCTTCCTCTCTCCTTCCTCTCATTCCTTCTCTTCATTCCCTTCCTTCCTCCCTCCTTTCCTACCTTCCTCCCTCCTTCCTTTCCTTCCTTCTTCCTTCCTTCCCTTCCTTCCTCCCTCCTTTCCTTCCTTCTTCCTTCCTTCCCTTCCTTCCTCCCTCCTTTCCTTCCTTCTTCCCTCCTTTCCTTCCCTTCCTCCCTCCTTTCCTTCCTACCTTCCTCCCTCCTTCCCTTCCTTCCTCCCTCCTTGCCTTCCTTCTTCCCTCCTTTCCTTCCTTCCTTCCCTTCCTTCCTTTCCTTCCTTCCTTCCTTCCTTCAGGTGCAAATGACATAACTAATAAGGATTTTTTACATCTAATTTTCCACTCCTGCCTGTTTAAGGGTTAAAGCTGTTTATAGCTGATGCACTGTTAAAACCATTCAGAGTCACATTTACATCCTTTTATAAGAAGCTGCAGAGTTGCAAGAGATAAACAGCATCATCTCAACTTGTGAGTGAAGAGGAAAAGAAAGTCACAGATGGTTCAGTTGGTTTGGAAACATTTCTGTGCAGCTGTTTTCCTTTTACACTCACCACCTGCACACACACACACACATGTCTCACTCATCCACTCACTACATTCACCACTGATGCCACTACTCTCCACACCTCATGCTTTTTGTATATATGTTCTTTTGGCACTTGAACTCTGACTTGTCTCCTCTCCTTGTCACATATGTTGAGCCAGTTCGTGACAGTCATCATAAAAAAAGTTATCAAACAACCGCATGTGTAACGGTTAAATAACTTACATTCATAAACAGCAACAGAGAGAAAAGAGGAGAAGGGTTTAAAAAAAGAAAACTAACCTCAACTTTCTCCATAGCAGCCTGACCTGTTTCCTGCAAAAAAAACACAAAACACATGACATTAAGTTCAAGTTCATTTTTTCATCAGTATTTTATCTGTCGCCTCCTTTTTAAACACCAAATGGACACGACTGATAATAAAAGAATAAAATATTATGTTTAAAAGACACAGTTAAGCTCTGTAGAAGTAAAATTACTTTGAATAATCTCATTTTTTCTCTACACGTGAATATGAAAAAAAAAACTAATCACACTGAGTCAGCAATAATTAATATAGTGGGTATTTTTTTGTGTTAGTTTGTTTTTGTTGTCTATCCACTTTTTCTTTTATTTTTTTTAATTTATTTAAAAATATATATATTTATTTATTTACTTCTTTTTTTATTATTTTTTAAATTTATTTTATTTTATTATTATTTTATTTTTTAATTTATTTTATTTTATTATTATTTTATTTTTTTATTTATTTTATTTTATTATTATTATATTTTTATTTTATTTTATTTTATTTTATTTTTTTTCTTCTAATTTATTCTTGGTTATTGGTATGTTTTTTTCTTGGTGTCTAGATGTGTGAAGAAAAAGTTTATACCTTGCCTTGTTTCTGTGTATTAATCTTAAAATCAATAAAAAAAAAAAGTGGGGAAAAAACCCCAAAAAAACAATAATAGTGGAAAACAAATTGGCGTGCACTGTTAACAAGTGTCTCATCTGGTGGAAAACTCTTACAAGCCAGTTTATAAAAGTAATATTTTTGTTGGATGTGATTTCATCTGCTGTGGAAAGCGTGCCAAAAATAAAAAACCCACCACAGAGAAACGACAGCTGTGTGTCTTTTGTTCTGGAAATTAAAAAAAAGGAAGTTCACATGATAAAAAACCTCTGAGCTCATGTGAGTTTATTTTCGGGACTTCTGACGTCAGGTATGAAAACTGCAGGAAGCTGAGTGAGTGTGAGAGGGGAACATTTATGAACTAGTAACATTTGGTTGAAGCACTTTTAGATATGTTTTAGATACTAGAGAGAGAGGGAGAGAGAGACAGAGACAGAGAGAGAGAGAGAGAGAGAGAGAGAGAGAGGGGGAGAGAGGGAGAGAGAGAGAAAGAGAGAGACAGAGAGACAGAGAGAGAGAGAGAGAAAGAGAGAGAGAGACAGAGAGGGAGAGAGAGAGGGAGGGAGAGAGGGAGGGAGAGAGAGAGGTAGAGAGAGAGAGAGAGGGAGGGAGAGAGAGAGACAGAGAGAGAGAGAGAGAGAGAGAGAGAGAGAGAGAGGGAGAGAGAGAGAGGGAGAGAGAGAGAGAGAGAGAAAAAGAGAGAGAGAGAGAGGGAGAGAGAGAGAAATATGACTGAAAACGTGTTGAGTGTTGACCATCAGTCGTTTTCTAAAAGGAGAAAAAATATTTCTTTAATCTGTATGACAGTAAAGTGAGTATTGATTTAATATCCGGTGTGTGTGTGTGTGTGTGTGTGTGTGTGTGTGTGTGTGTGTGTGTGTGTGTGTGTGTGTGTGTGTGGTGTGTGTTTGAGAGTCCTCAGGCTCTGTGGACAAAACAAGAGTCCAGTCCAGAAAACAGGTTCAACAAACTCTGAGTCTAACCCTGAACTCTGACATGGGAAAGTTTTCAAGCATCAGAACAGCTGATCAGACTCAGTTCAATCAACTCTGAGTTAAACACATGTGAGATGAATGAAAACAGACGTCATGACTGGAGCCCAACACTATGATTCACCACAGCAACATGGTAAATCACAGTGATGGGAAATAGTTATGTTTATGTATACATCGGTTGAGATTAAGGTCAGATTTGGGCAGAAATACACAGACAGGAAGTTTAATTCTCAGCTTTCTGCCCAAAATATCTCTCCAGTTAAAAGGTCTTTTTTCGGTGTGAGGAAGTGTGAGATGTAAACACACCTGACACTGGTTTGTGTACGGCTCGGCCCATTTCCTCAGTGACGCGATGCTCTGCTCCAGCTGGCCCGCCTCCGGCTCCACGTACTGCGGAGGCTCCACTTCAGGACTGCTGTATAGAGACGGCAGCTGAAACACACAGGAGGAGGAGGAAGTGTTAAAGTTAGTGAGTAAAAGAACAAGAACAGCAAAGTAAAAATACTACATTACAAGTAAAAAGGAAAAGTACTGCAGTATATATTATTATATGACATCATTAGATTATTAATAGTGAAGTATCAGTGTTAGCTAGTTAATACTACTTTATATACAGTTAGCTAGTTTATACTACTTTATATACAGTTAGCTAGTTTACACTACTTTATATACAGTTAGCTAGTTTATATACAGTTAGCTAGTTTACACTACTTTATATACAGTTAGCTAGTTTACACTACTTTATATACAGTTAGCTAGTTTACACTACTTTATATACAGTTAGCTAGTTTATACTACTTTATATACAGTTAGCTAGTTTACACTACTTTATATACAGTTAGCTAGTTTACACTACTTTATATACAGTTAGCTAGTTTATATACAGTTAGCTAGTTTACACTACTTTATATACAGTTAGCTAGTTTATACTACTTTATATACAGTTAGCTAGTTTATACTACTTTATATACAGTTAGCTAGTTTATACTACTTTATATACAGTTAGCTAGTTTACACTACTTTATATACAGTTAGCTAGTTTACACTACTTTATATACAGTTAGCTAGTTTATATTACTTTATATACAGTTAGCTAGTTTATACTACTTTATACAGTTAGCTAGTTTACACTACTTTATATACAGTTAGCTAGTTTATACTACTTTATATACAGTTAGCTAGTTTATACTACTTTATATATAGTTAGCTAGTTTACACTACTTTATATACAGTTAGCTAGTTTACACTACTTTATATACAGTTAGCTAGTTTATATTACTTTATATACAGTTAGCTAGTTTACACTACTTTATATACAGTTAGCTAGTTTATACTACTTTATACAGTTAGCTAGTTTACACTACTTTATATACAGTTAGCTAGTTTAGTCCAGTGGTTCCCAACCTAGGGGTCGGGCCCCTCCAAAGGGTCAGCAGATAAATGTGAGGGCTGCTGAGATGATTAATGGGAGAGGAAAGAAGAAAAAACAAAGTTCTGATTCACAAATGTGTTTTCAGTTTTTGGACTTTTTCTCTAATTTGTGATTTTTGCTGAAATATTGGATCATTTGAACATTTATTGAAATGAAAGCATGTGAGAAGTTTAGAGGGAAAAATCAGTATTTGGTGGAGCTGTTAACAACTCATAGACATCTGAAATGTGAGCTGACTACACACTGCTGACTGGTTTCATCTTTAACAATGTGTTGTATTTTAAATGCTTGTTATATTATCCATTGTGTGAAAAGTAACTAAAGCTATCAAATGAATATAGTGGAGTAGAAAGTAGAATCACATAGAAATACAGTAGTTGAGTGAATGTTTCCACCTCTGAACATAAACACAGAGGTGAATCAGGTCACAGTGAGGACTCAGAGGCTTCGTGCTGCTCCTATCAGTCAGTTATTGATTAACTTCACCTCATCGATACTCAGCAGGGAGCTCTTCTTCTTCTTCACCTCGCTGGCTGCCAACACGGAGCCACTCAGCAGGGCCGTCAGCCCGGGAGCCACGGAGCACAGTGACACCTGCAGGCAGACACACACACACACACACACACACACACACACACATATACAACACACATACATACATATACATACACACACACACACACACATACACATACAGACACACAACACACACACAAATACACACACACACATATACATATACATACACACACACGCACACACATACAGACACACAACACACACACACACACACACAGAGAGACACACACACATACACGTACATACACACACGCACACACATACACATACAGACACACAACACACACACACATACATACATATACACATACATATACATACACACACAGACACACAGAGACACACACACACACCGGTGAGGGAGGATAAAGCTACACGAGGCTGTACTTTCTATTTAAACATATTAAAACACATATTCAGCCAGTGTAGAGTCAGTGAGAAGCATTAATGAAGCTTTAACGTTAAATAATGACAGATATAAAAAACCTCCGACTGTTTAACTGACGCTAACTGTAGCTGTGTGCTCATTTATTAACGTCTCTCCGCTTTTATCATACTGTTAATAAACTGCACCTTTATACGCTGGATGACAGCAGCTGATTAAAAACTACGCTGTGTTTCAGCTGTAAAAAGGTAAAAATAGAAGAGAATATTTACCAGCTTCACGTATGACATCTTCACTCAGAGGACTTTCGCTTTTCTACGGCAAGCCGGAGACCGGACACGCATGCGCAGTGCGTATCAGGCCCCAACGGTTTTCGCTTTTTTAAAAATCACATTATTTTATTTTTTTTGCATGACAAGCAGCATACATCCTTATAATACAAATAACAGGCCTGAACTAATTGAGAAAGATTAAAAAATAAATTAAATATGGCCCTAAAGTTTTTAATTTCTGTAGTTTATATTTAAGCGTTTTCATAATTTTACACGAAACTATTGTTGATTATCGAAGCCCATTTAAGATCCTGTTAACCATTATAATGAGGAACTATCCCAAAATAATGTATATATAATACAATATAATTAAAAATTCCCATTACATTGGTTGAGTTGGGTTTCCATAGTTGATAAAAAGAAACTAGAGACTGGTGAAAATCACTTTAAACCTACTTTTCTCATTTTCTATTAAATGTTTCACAAAAATAAAACCACAGACTTCACATCTGCCTGTTATGTGAATATTTTTGAGGTCTAATGTTTAATAATTTAGTACTGATGAACCTTTTACTGCATAAAACTTCTTTAACAGTGTTTTCCAGTTCTCACCACAAGATGGCGTTACTCCCCTTACTGAGAGCTGCCTGTATCAAAGACTGTTATCAAAAATTCTTATTGATAAATGTTTACAATAAATTGTTCAGCATATTTGTCTTTCGGCTTACACCATTGTTTGTCACACACACAAAAAAAACCCCAATATAATACACATCTCTGAACATTTTCATACTCAAATCATCATAAACCATTTTAATACAGGTTACCAAAGGCATTCCTGAACAGTTTTGACATTTACAGAAATAAACCTTCTCAACGTTATCTATCTGCAGTGTTAGTGCTGCTAGTGTGGCTGCTGACTCTTGTTTTCATCTTGAAACATTCCTCTCACTATACTTGTTTGTCCTTGGCTCACTTTGGAGACAACTGGCTGATAAAATAAGTTCACAATAGATGCAGGAATGTTGTAGAGTGACAAGTTTAAAACGTTTGTTTGCTGGCAACTGACGAGAATAATTTCTTATCTTATTTGATCTTTGTTTACGATCATTATCCTTTATATGTGGTCATGTGTCATGTCAAGAAGCTTCAGTAGACGCTAAGTTGTTGGGTGTAATTTTAAGACACAATATTGATATGATTCTACTACCCATCAGTCTTACTCACAGATTGATTATATTGACCATTTCAAAACCCTTGATATCCTGTATGGATAATTGAGTATTTAAGCACTGTTATCTCACACCATGCTTTACCACTATAGTTAATCTACGTTATGTCAGCAGATAGAGGCTCTTCTGTGTGGTGTTTAAGTCCAATATGGCTGCATGATCAACAGTATCTGGAATTTGGTTGAACTTAAAAATGAAATTTCAGCAACAACTAGATAGTAGGCATTTTAAAACATTTATTCCAGGGCAATAATTAGTTACATAAGTTGCAGTTCAAATAATCAAGAAAAAGACAATAAAGAGCTGGACAGAAACTGTTCTTAGATCACAGAACAGTAAACTATCCACAAGTAAAGCAGTATCCAGCCTAATGAGACTGAAAGACATATTTTACAGTCAGGGAGAGAAGGCAGGACAGTTTATTGGCCTGGCAAATAAAATCACTGCAAAATGAAAGTTCAATCCCGGAAACTGAATTGGAGGAAGAGACAAGTGTAGTGAATCCACAAGAAATTAATAATTCTTTTAATATTACTCTCAATTTTATGCAGTTTCACAGAGTCTCTATAACTTCCTAGAACAGTTAAAGATTTAGAAGAAGATCACAGATTACATAGATTATCCAGGAGCATTTCATTAACTCAATGTATTTCAATATTAGGAAGTGATTTTGGATGTGCTCATCTTCTCATCATCTTTAGAGTAGTTTTGAGTATTGATCTGTTTGTATAGACTCAAGTTATTTACGACAATGACCTTCACAACCAGCTCTACAGAATCTACATACACCATATACAATACATATACTAATAAAATAGTTTTTACTTGTGCTATTCTACTCATATTGATATATTTTCTCCAATTTATGATCATTTTCATATTAAAGATGTACTACTGGAGAGGACAACCCTGAAACAGTAACAAGTTCACAATAGTAGATTATAATATTTTGATATTTAAATAATCTTCAGTAAACACATCCAGCCTACAGAAGCTGTCCTGTTTTCACTGATTATTGATTAGGTGTTGTGGTCATTGATTGTTGTATGTGTATTTTATGGTTCGTTAAGTATTTCAAAGAAAGTGATTATACGTTCCATTGATCCAGTAATAGATGGAAGCTTCTCATCGTCCAAGTCTTCTGCTTCCACATTATGTTTTGTTGCAGCGGCCTGAACTTCTTGATACATGGCATCTGTGTAGTGTGTTCCCCCGTTTACAGCAACCATGTCATCGATCTTCTTGATCAGCCCCACCACTTGGTTTCTGTCACTGTTGCTGTTTTCAAAGACGTGGAACCTGTTTCCACAGCTCTGGATGACTCGTCGGAGGTCTGGGCTGCCCTTATATACATACTCTTGTATGGTCATGCCATCAAGATCACCACCACGGGTAAACAGCACGATCATGTACTGGTTTGCTTTTGGACCAAACAGCTCTGTCAGAGCTTCCACTGAGTTTTTCTCTTCAGGGTGAATCGACCAACTTGGATGACCAGCAGGAACACATGAGGACCAGGAGATGAGACTTTGACACATTTAACAATTTCTTTTTTAAGGAATTCTGCAGATTTCGCAGTGTCCAGGATCCCTGGTGTGTCTACCACACTAACCACTGTGTTACCCCAGCGTGTCACAGCTTTTTCACAGGTCTCAGTCACTGACGCAGAGGAAGGACGGGATTCAAAGCGCTTCTCTCCTAGGATTGTGTTTCCAGAAGCACTCTTGCCCACACCAGTTTTTCCAATTATCACAATTCTCAGATCAGGACCTGAAAAAAAAATCTGAACTTCTGTTTAGGTTCTCTGAGTTTATCTTTGGCTTGATTTATAAATAATTTTGTGAATCTAACCTCACTGTAATAGATTTAATTCTTATTATTATTACTATTATTAATAATAATAATAATAATTGGTAAAATTAGATATTTAGTGAAAATAAGTTAAAATAACATTAATTAAAAGCCAAACGTTTTTAGCTGTCATTTAAAAATGTTCACATCTTTTACAGCTTTAGGTAAAGTATTCCACAATTTTGGAGCATAATTAAATAATGCAGCACTATCTATTTTCTTGTGTACATAATTTGATGTAAGAGTTCATGATGGATTGTAAAACAACAGAGTGTGCAATGTGCTGGTCCTAAACAATTTAGAGCTTTAAAAACAAGTAAAAGCTTAGAATCGAAAAGATACTGGGAACTAAAACCAGAGTAATATGCTCACTCTTCCTTGTTTTGTTTTTTTTAAAGTCGAGCAGCATCATTTTGAATAAGTTGTGATTTTCAAGTAACTGCTTAGGAAAGTAAAAAGAGTATGACAGAGTCTATCTATTAGAAATAAATGCATGACTAAGTATTTTTTAGCATCTTTATGGGATTGTCACCTGATTCTAATAATTAACTCATTGTCAAGCCTTTGACAATCTTCAGCTGCTTGATAATGGGCTAAAACAAACAGGGCGGTAGCTCTCTAGAAGCAAGGCAGACTTTGAACAGGTTATCTAACCCTTGTTGTAGCTGTCGTACATGACCTCTTAAGTTTGTGAAGAGAGTGTGTCTTCCAAGGTGATGGCTTAGAAGACCTTTTCATTTACTGAGCCATTTACATAAATAAGACTTAACAACTTAATTGGGAACCATGAGGGTTTTTTCTGTTTTTTGTAATAAGCAGGCATGCATGAAAATGTACACAGAAATGAGCAATAACTGTAACATCAAATAGCTGGACACACTGGTGGACTGCACATCGGGGTGGCCTGACAATCGTTCTGGTCTGACTTGAGCAATCAACTTCACCAGAAACTGCTATAGATTATTGTCACTTCTCATCGCTTTGCTCTCCTCTGCTCTCAGAGAGTCTGTTCAATCCATTCCATTTCACCCAGTGCCAGCCTACAGTAGCTGCACCGGAACAACAGACAACCCTGGCAACCCGCAATTCCGGCCGTTAATTGGCTGGTACAATGTACACAGAACATGTCAGAATGTAATTGTCGAACCCGTCAAAAAAATTTAAAAATATTAATTCAGACTAAATATTTTTTTTTATGGAAAAGCAATACTTTCATTCTGTACCCCTCAAAACGCCCTGTGGCTGTATTATTTAAAAAAAATATATAGCTTTTAATAAATATTCTACATATTCAACCTTTAAGTGTCCATAGTGAAATAAACTAGCTAGCGATAGGCTACCACTCACAGACTATAGGCTACCCACCTTTCTTGGTAAAAAACTGGGTTACAGATTGACATCCTTTCCTTTGTCTTTTCTCTCTTTCCTTTTTTGAAACCCAGATTTTGACTTACTAGGGACATTGTGATGTTTGTATTTCTGGCGCATCTTCTACTGACTGCAACTGAACTAAACACGTCACCGATCAGAACGCTTCGTCAGGTTTTTTTTTTTTTTCCCCCACGGGGCCTCTATGAGTTTGCGGGGCCCTACGCAACGTGCATAGTATGCGTATTGGGTGAACCGGTACTGGATTTAATGGTGCAGCATTTTGAATTTACTGGAGCTGTGGAGGTGATGAAGAATGTTTTAACGAAGATAAGTCGAAATGATCTGGTGACGAGGTTGCCAACCGTCATCTCAGGAGCAGAAGGTCAGTCACAGGAACATGACAACACATCCAGACAGCTGATCTGTGAGGAGAAAGTCTGTGTCTTTATATATTTCATAATTTCAGAAACAGTCCAGACAGAAAGAATTTGGATAGTTATACTTGTTTTGCTCTTCAGGTTCTGTGCTTCAACATATTCAACATTTAAGTCCCAGCTTTAATTTGAGCGGCTTTACAGTAACATAGAATATACATAGAATGGGAGATTGTGCCTAAATTGCAGAGGTTCAAATGGGACAGACACATATTGAGTCAGACTAAATGATCGTACAATGTAGACCTGTAGAAACCATGAATGAACTCTTATCAGGTGGGCAGTGACGTAATTCTGATAGGTACATAGTAACTGTTACTGGTTATTGGGGATTTGGGAGAAACTTGATTTACCCAGGTGGATTCCTCCTGTATAACTTCAATTTCTCTGTCATGTATGCACATAGCATGTATTTAACTAAAGACTGTACAGCAGAAGTGGACCAGCTGAATGAAAGGACAGAGTGATTCATCCTTGTATTTAAAGTCCAACTAAAACTGTAATTAACACAACAAGGTATCCTCTAGATGTCAATTTTATTCATGAAGTGAAATCTCATACTAATCAAGAAAGGGTAAAAATGTGACCAATGAAATATTTTAAAGAGTTATAGATCATTATTATTGTTGTTGTTGTTGTTGTTGTTGTTGACAATTAACAAATATAATATCATTGCACCACAGATGAATGGAGTCTACAAACAGCTTTTTTATACATGAAGCCAAAGATAAACTCTTTTAAAGAAACTAAACAGAAGTTGTGATTTGTTTTCAGGTCCTGATCTGAGAATTGTGATGATTGGAAAAACTGGTGTGGGCAAGAGTTCTACTGGAAACACCATCCTGGGAGAGAAGCTCTTCAGATCCCGCCCTGCCGCTCAGTCAGTGACTAAGACCTGCGAAAAACATGTGATGAGCTGGGGCAATAGAACAATTACTGTGGTAGACACACCAGGGATTATGGACACTGTGAAATCTGAAGAATTAATCAAAAAAGAAATTATGAGATGTATCACAGTCTCGAGTCCTGGTCCTCATGTGTTCCTGCTGGTCGTCCAAATTGGTCGATTCACCTTTGAAAGTATGCAGGCAGTGGAAGCCCTTCAAGAGCCGTTTGGTCCAAAAGTAAACCAGTACATGATCGTACTGTTTACCCGTGGCGGCGATCTCGAAGACTATACCATACAAAAGTTTGTACGTATGGCTCCCCCAATCCTCCGACAAATCATCCAGAGCTGTGGAAACAGGTTCCACGTTTTTGAAAACACCAATAGAAGAGACAGAAAGCAAGTGGAGGAGCTGATCAAGATGATCGACAACATGGTTGCTGGAAATGGGGGGGGCACACTACACAGATGAAATATATGAAGAAGCTCCAAAGACAACAACAGTGATCCGTGAACAGTTACCAGAGAGTAGGTGTGTGTGTCTGTGAGGAAGAGCTGCAACTAGAACTATACCTTTGGTTCTGTTGTAAAAGCATGAGGTAGTAGAGCAGAAAGTACACAAGTGGCAGAGCAGAAGAACATGATTAGTGAGTTAAATGTACACAGGACAGAGAGCGCTTCTGACTAAATATATCTTCATATTTACTACAGGAAGTAATGTGTTTTTGGTTACTGTGCTGTTAATGGTCTTATTGTAATTACATAATAAAGTTGATTTATAGTACTCATCAAGACGAAAGATTACAAAGTGCTTTACATGACAAAAAGGAAAAGAAACAAAGAAAGGAAAAATACACACATGCAAATTTATTCAGATGTTTATTCTGTTTATCTGTTTATTCAGATTCAGAAGCTTTATTTTAAATAAGACCGTGTTGGCATCCTGACCTCATGTTGGGAACCACTGATGGATTGTGAATGAATTGGAGCAGGAGGCGCTCTAAAGGCAAAGAACACACACTAATTCACAATTTAGAATATTTTACAGATAACCAGTCATCAGTGTCATATCAGTGTATAACAGAACACACACACAGTCCTTATTGTTTAAAAAAAGAAAAGCAGCATTATTAAATTGTTGTATTGTCTGTTTGTAGTTGGTAGTTTGGGAGGTCAAACTGAAAACAACCTTTTTACTAAATTCAGCCAAACTGAGGAGGGAAAAGCTTTAAGTTCACCAACTATCTGTCATTTGATCACAGTGTTTGAAGATTGAACTCGTCCTGAGCACCTAACAAGCAATTCAGATATAAAACTCATGTCTTTACATTTGAAATATCAGCTAAAACTTATAACTTGTGTTTGTTAGAAATGTAGATAACAGGATGTAGAAATGTGTGCGATGATCAGTTTATATTTACATCACATGAGGCTGAGCTGGCAGGAAAATACTGAACATTTTTCATTTTGTAACTGGTTAACATTTATACTTGTTTTTTATTAAATGTAGTACTATTCAATATGTACGCCAATGAAAATGAACAAGTGAATTATTGTGCATTATTTCAAAAAAGGAAAATAGAGCTAAATATTTTCTATGTTTCATCTTTCTCTCTTTCACAGAGACGAAGTGTTTGGTTTTTATTAATATATTATTAAACATATTATTTTCCAGACAAGCCCAGGGTAACCACTAGGGCTGGGCTGATATGCTTTTGTGCCGATTTGATTTTCTAACGATTTTTGGGTTCGATTCGATTTAAATTGCGATTCTGATTAAACAAGTATTGCAATTCGATTTTACCAAGTATTGCGATTTTATATTTAAATTATTGGGATTTTCTTTCCTTAAACAAGAACAGGTTGAACCAAACACTTGATAATACATCATAAGTTATATTTACAAAAAACACACAATACACATATCTCATCAGTTTGTGAGATTTATTTTTAAAAGTGAACCTGCCCTCACAAAAAACATTCTCATTCGCCAACATCTTACAATAAACTAAACTGCTACATTTAGCTGGTCTTTAGAAAATAAAAAAACATTTTAAAAAAGTAAATAAATAAAAATCGCCAGGAAAAAAATCGCAATTAAGTAACCAGTTATTTAAGGTCAGCCCAAAGCAAAATGTTACCTGGCTGCTGATGTCTTTTCTTGTAAGTGGACAATTTTGAGTAAATGTATACCATATGTCTTTATTAATGCATATTTGGTATTGCAGTAATCCTAAAGTATAATATTGTGGTACTTGGATTATGTTGCTGACTACATTTTTTAACAGGTAACTAGTAACTGCATTGGAATACATTTTTAAACTAACCCTGTTTTTTTTTTTTATAAAAGAAGAGAAACATTGAACTACCAACACTTTTTAACAGCGCCCTCTACAGACCAACATCCAATGAAAGTGACAACCAACCCCGTTCTCCCATCACAATGTTTAAAGTTTAAAGTCCAGATGATTGTTAAAACCAATTTATCACTTTACCACACTGCAGTTAAAAAATTACCACGCTATCAAACTGGATCGTTGAAACTCGTAAAACAGGATTAAGCAGCGTTTTCTGGAATCAGGTAAGGCATAAGTGTGAAAGAAAAAGAGTTAAATACAATAGATAAAGTAAAACAATTTACCTGTAGAAAGATCTGAACCATCTTCTCAGCACAGTTGACAATGAATGTTATAACTTATAAGATGTTTGTTTTTGCCTTCACAGCTGACACATCCAAACCAGCAATTCCACACAGATCGTCTCCTGTACTTTACTCCACTGGATCTGAGGACCATGTATCTGAGTAAGTTTGGCCATGATAACTTTCTCTACAACATGTTTGTTAGTAATTTCATTGCTTTTTCTCACTAAGACAGCACTGTTACAGTGAAGGAAACTAATTTGGATTAAAAGAGAAAAATGATCCACACGGATATTCAATTGTACCTACAAGTGACACAAGCCCCCCTGGGGTCAGAAGGTAGATAAAACCAATCAGTGTGTAAACCTGTATGGACTTACAAAATGTGCTAAATCCTGGGCAGATTTCTAATGAGGAAAAAGTATAAACAATTTTCTGTCCATAACTGCTATTTTCTTAAACTATAGAAGTGCTATCTGTTGTAAAAAATAATGTTTAAACCCATTCTTTAACAATAACTTGTTTTTGTGTGGTAATACCTTCCTAAAAAGGTAATACACATTATAATGTTTATTGTGGTGACAGAATTTAAATAATGTTTAAAGCCAAAGAGAACTTCCTGTTACACTTTTATAGACGCGTTTATCTTGAATCTTGAGTTCTGAGTTCACAGTCAGAGTTAATGGTTTACTTTTATTGTTAGTATTACTGTTACCATTAGATCAATGTTAGTGCTATTAGCAATAATGATACTGTTGCGATTACCGCCAGCATTATTCATACTGCTACTGTTAATATTACCTCACAACTAAGGCTAGACAACAGTACCACACTGTACACTGTAGTTCTGCAGTGAAGAGATGTCAGTAAGAGTTTTAGACTTGAGCATTAGCTGCTTCTAACTCTACTGTAAATGATGGATTAACAGTAAATAACAAACCATGGTGCTCTGCAGTAGTACACAGGTTAAGATGCATGACTGCATAACCACAAGTCAGCAGCAGATGTTTGTCGTCCCTCCACTGTTATAATAAATATATATTTTTAAAAAGGTCAGACCATGATAGACACTGCTAACTCTTATTTCTCTGGAACTATCATCTTTTATCAGCTTTGTGGAAACAGCAGTCAGTACACACACAGGGATGAGTAGCAGACTTTTAGACTGTTCATATCGAAGTAGGTCAACACTGAATAATTATTTCTTTTTTTCAGACATTGTCATTATCCTGCTGCTGCACTGATGGATGGAAGATAAGACGGGAATACATAGAGTGAGTCCAGCTCTGTTTATGAAAAAATTCATATGACATAATCAGACAGTAATTTAAACTTGTCTGTCTGTGTGAGCAGGAAATAATAACACACACACAGAAACACACATTTCTGGAAATGTTGTAGAATGAGGTGCCATGATGACAAAGAGATGCTTTATGTGTTGTAACACTCAAATTTCCATGACTGGTGTAGTTTGACCAGAGTGGATTGACAACATGAACCAGACAACTGTCATCACATGTTGATTTAAATACTATTAGGTCAATTCAATATTCATAGTGTGTACATTTTTGTTGTTGTTGTTGTTTTTGTTATTTGGTATTTAAACAATTGTTTGTGAAAATACCATAAAATTGCAATATCTTTTGAAATGATGAACATTTACAGAACAACAGAAAAATGTACATTTTAACACGTACATTTCCATGACAACAGAGAAAACCTGATCTGATAGAAAGCTCCTGAATAGACTTGTGGTGAGACGTTTTACTGAAGATCTTCTTGATTCTTGAGACAACTTCAGCTAAACAGCTGGGCTGTAGATTAAATCAGTTAGAGCCAGTTGAAACAGAATGAGTTTCTACTGGCGGGCAGACTGAAACATGAAACTTCTCTCTTATCACTGTTCTGATTTTAACAGGGAGCCAAAATGTCAGAGATGGACCTCCTCAACATTCTGAATGACTTAAAAGACAATGAATTTGAGGAATTACGCTGGTGCTTAAAGTATGAAACGGTGGGTCACATCCCCCCCATCAAAGAGAGCCAGCTGTCGAAAGTAAAGAGGCATGACGTGGTGGATCTGTTGGTGCGGAATTATGGATTTGCCGGAGCTGTGGAAATCATCAAGACTATTTTAAAGAAGATAAGACGAAATGATCTGGTGACGAGGTTGTCAACGATCATCTCAGGAGGAAAAGGTCAGTCACAGGAAGAGAGAAACATGACATCACATCCAGACAGCTGATCTGTGAGGAGAAACAGTCTGTGTCTTTATATATCTCATCATTTTAGAAACAGTCCAAACAGAAAGAATTTGGATAGTTACAGTTGGACAAGTGTTTGGTCTTCAGGCTCTTTGCTGCAACACATTCAATTTAAAATAATATACTACATTTAAGTTCCAGCTTTAATTTGAGTAGATCAACATAGAATATATAGAATGGGAGATCCTAAAAAGCAGGGGGTTCAGATGTTACAGGCACACATGAAGTCAGACTAAATGATCTAACACAAGATAAAAGAATAGATACAAATTAAACTAACACAAGGTATCTGTCTAGATGTCTAAATAAGTTAATTTCCACCACTTAACATTTTACTGTTTGTTGAACTCAGACACATTCATGTTGTGAGTCAAGTCAATTTTATTTATGTTGTGCCAACTCACAACAGAAGTTGTTTCATGACATTTATCATATAGAACAAATCTAGATTGTATTCTTTATTTACCTGAGATCCAACATTTCCCCATGAACAAGCACTTTTTCCACTTTAATGGTAACAAACCTTGAACACAACCAGCGTCTAGGTGGTTGGCCAGCTACCTTAACCAGTTGGGCTGAGAGAGAAAGATGAAAGGGGAGAGATAGAGAGAGATGCACAGCAACAACACTAATAACACTAAATTATATTAATTATAGAACTATGATATGACATATATGAGGCCTCTGGCAGTCTAGGCTTAGGTCCTTGACATTTGTTTTATGTGTGAGTTGAAGGATATATCCTGACCTAATATAGGGGTTAGGGTGGATATTTGTTGAGCTAATTGTTGACATCAGTGTTTTCATGTGACATATTTCTTGTTTTATTAAAGCCTTTTGTGTTATATTTTTCTGTATTAAAACCACTTTACAAACAAAATCTGATTGTTTTGCAGTTTGAGCTTAAATTAAGACTTTTGACTTTGTTGTGTTTTACAGACCAAGAAAAGGTTTTGCAGAGGAAGTTTCCGGGTGTGGTAGAAGATGAGTTCAGTCGAGAAATATGTGCACGTTGCCCAAAAGTTCAAATCCAAGGAGGTGTAAATTTTATCATCTGTGAGGGTCCTATTAAGGAAGTGCAGTTAGCAGAGACGAAACTTGAAGATCCGATCAAAAAGGTAAAGGAAAAGAGAGTTAAGCTCTCTGCAGCTTTATTAACCTTCATGACATCCAGCTGTGTTATCTCGCAGGCCGTTCTCATCCTCTGTTCATAGATCTAAGTTGTGCATTACTTTCCGAACTATATAGTATGAATTTAAATACATGCAGTAACATGAGCGATCAGTGTGTCTGCGCAACCAAGTCTCACGACAGTTCTTAAAACAGCCCCAAATTTAATCTGTTGATTCATGTCCGGTAATCCACAAATATTATATACCTTTAGTACCTTAAAAATAGAAATGCTGTATTATTCAACATTTAACCAGGAGATTGTACACCTGTTGTGACTTTATAAGTCCCGGGAAGACCGGATAATTAACTGATGATTGGACATCAATCAATAGATTCAATTTTGGGGCTATTTTAAGAACTGTCATGTGAGTTGGTTGCGCAGACACACTGATCACTCATGTTACTACATGTATTTAAATTCATATAGTATCATACAAACAGATGAGAATACATACCAGACCCGCTTCCAGCGGAGCCTCAGAAGTCCTGTAGCCTTAGAGGTCGGGTCAGACCTGGTACTGTCCAGTTTGTCCTCTGCTGTCCTGATCAAAGCCGCAAACCTTCAAGAGCTCAGAGTGGAAGTCAGCTTTGTTCCAGATCCCAGAGCTGCACATGTGAACAAGCTGAAAGACGTTCTGCTAGTTCTGCTAGTTCTACAGGTGAACCAGGTCCTGAACTTACCCAACCCTGATATGATGGATGATTCTGATAAAATCTTGGGTCTGATTGAGATGAAGCAGACTGCTCTGGATTGCAACACTATTCAATCTTAGTTCTCTATGAGGAACATGCGTCTTTATTTTTAGCTGCTTCCTTCCTTGATGATTGTCACTGACCTGATTCAGAACCCTTTTTCCACTGTTTACTGTTAAACCACTTCTGTCACATATTTACATTAATATTATTTTCTGTAATATTATTTTTTCATTTTTACTATGTTTTACTATTATGTAATTTATTTTTAGAATATTTTCATTACATTCCCTCAGTGCAGTTTTGACAGATTACTTCTGTGTTTTCTTGTTTTTTTCTTTGTAGATCGAACACTTGAAGAATCTGCATCTGCAATATGCTGATGAAGTGCAGAAGAACATTTCTGATAAGAACAGACTGGCAGAGGGAGCAGGTGGAAAGCTTCTGTACCACAGGATAACCCAAAACCCCTTCATGAAAAGTAGGATCAACAGATGCTTTGCAGGTCAAAATGGTAATTATCATTCATAGTCATCAGCAGTTCTGCTCACAAAATACTACAACAGTGACATCTACAGACTGACCGCTTTCTCTCTTTCATGCAACACCCGAGACCAGTCAGCAGATTATTTGTTTGTGTATGCTTTTTTATTGATTTGTATCAGGAAGACATCATTATCAAAGTACCAGAGAACCAATTTAGATTCAAAATTTAATCACATGAATCAATTGTTTTTACAGGTTAAAATTCTGTTGTGTTTGTTTTCAAAGAAGATTTTAATTACACAGTCGCCCATAAAGTTGGAATAATTTAGTTTTCAGACACATTCCTCTTTTTATTTTCTATTTATACACATCAGTAATCACCTTTGACCAGGTGCAATGAGATTGATCTATACCATTTTGATAATATATACACTTTATCTATCAAGAATAAATCACATTGTCACAATCATTTCATGAGAAGTAAAAAATATTTTATTCCAACTTTATGAGCGATGGCGTATTATGATGAAGTGGAGATTCTTTGAAGAAAGTCCGACAAAATCCTGGGGAAGGATTTATCTTCACTCCAATAGAGTAAATGAGAAGACACTTCAAATATCTGAAAATGACATTTTGAGTTCATATGTACTCACAGCAGTAATACAGCATGTGAGGAAATAAAAGAACAGGTGGATAAACAACACTCTGACATGTTTTTTGGTGGTAGAGGAGGAACGTTTCAACACACAAGAGGTGTGGCAGCAGATATAGAATCTGCACAAGACAACTAGAAAACTCAAAGAAGAGTTCATAGTTGTGCTGCTGATAAGATATAAATCGACCCATTTAACTTCTACAACATGGAGGATTTATTCAGCAAACTGTTTTTTGTTTTCAAGATGTGTCTGAACAGTTGTGGATTCTTATTACAATTATAATCTTAATCTTTTTCATTGTTTTTATGTGTGATATAAATACTCTTATGTTTCTTTTTTTCTCACAGAAAGGAAGATTTCAATTGTTTTACTGGGGACAGCAGCTCATTTGAAGAAAAGTCTAATGTCTCTCATCACAGGGAAAGATGTATTTGCACACAGAAGCACTGATGTGAAAATTGAGACATATGAAAGTGATACATATGAGGTCACAATTACCCCAAACTTGTATCAAGCAAGTGAAAACATCAGAAGATTATTCTCTTCACAACAACACCCTGACATGTGTTTGTTGGTGGTAGAGGATGAGTTTTCACCACAAGAGGTGCAGCAGCAGATAGAAAAGCTGCACGAGATAACTGGAAAACCCACAGAGGATTTCATAGTTGTGCTGCCATTAGGATGGAAACATGAGAAATATCACCCATTCAAGTTCTACAGCCTGGAGGATTTATTCAACAAACTGAGAAAACTGACTGAAGACAGAAATCACAAGCCAAACAACAAAAGGTAGAAAATGTGAAAAATTCAAGATTTTAAAAAGTTGGTTTAGATTTAGCATTAGACCAAACTCAAATTATTATTGTTGCTCTTGTTGTCAATTAACAAATATAATATAATAATAATGCACTAAAGATGAATGGAGTCTACAAAAAGCTTCCTGCTCAGTTAATGATTCTGCCTCTGTTTTAAAAGGTCTGCTGATCAATCACACAGTCAAATGGAGATGGGTAAGCCACAGTCTGTCATTGTGATATGTATGTGTAGTGAAGGGTAATTAGTTCAAACAGACAAAAGCTTTTAGCAACTCACACAAACTCTTATTTGGCCTTTTTATTCAGTTTGGAGATAACCACTGATAACCAACCCAGTCTGTGCAAAACGTAGCCATCTCACAATTTGGGCTCATAAATTGTGAGATGGCTACATTTTTTTCTGCCCTATTCTTTTCTATAGGACTGCGTTGTGAAATAAAATGGCTGCCATTCATTTAATTCTCAGTTTAAAATGTAATATTTTAAGATAGTTTCTGCATGTTTTGATGACATTTCTAGCAAGAAATATGCATTTTATTTTCACAATCTCTGTTCAGTGAATGTATGTGATGTCTAGTTTATCACTTATTACCAAGTAGTTTTGAATACAACGTTTTGCTCGACCACGCTCAGTATTATTGATTCAACAACCTTCTTGTCTTTATTATTTTTCTGTGAATATTGTGAGATGAGAAGAGATTTAGAAGAGCAGTAATATTGGTGACAGGCCGATGAAGTGATTTGAGATCATTAACAACAAATGATCTGTGTTTTTCACTGGACAAGCTCATTTTAATGATTAGATTCATTTATAATTCCTGTGTATCTTATAACTCCACTGATATCTCATGTTTTGGACATCATAACCGCTTTTTGATCAGCTGTCATTGTTGAGAGAAATAAAGACAAAAATGGGAAGACCAGGGGAATCCTGAGTGACATCATGTGCTCCCATAAGGAAACCCCTCCGCCTCGCTGCCCCCTCCCACTCATACACCTTTTATTTTTAACATTTCATTGACAAAAACAACAGTTTTGGTTCCAGGAAGTACGTCACTTACCTTCGTCTCCTTGCAAGCGCCAGACACACGAGTGACCCCACCAGTGTCTACAGTAAACTACATCATGTAACCGAACTACCGTCCCAAAAAGGCCATTTCTAGAATATTACCAAAAATAAATAAAGCTACATCTACATTTTCATGATGCGGTTATGATGTCCAAAACATGAGATATCAGTTGAGTTATAAGATACACAGGAATTATAAATGAATCTATTCATTAAAATGAGCTCGTCCAGTGAAAAACACACAGATCATTTGTTGTTAACAATCTCAAATCACTTGTTAAATGTAACTTCATCGGCCTGTGACCAATATACTAAATCTCTTCTCATCTCAGTCTTATAGAAAAGAATGGAGCAGAAAAAACGTAGCCATCTCAGAATTTATGAGCCCAAATTGTGAGATGGTTACGTTTTGCACAGACTGGGTTGTGATGAGAGGAAGAGTTTAAAAGGTGAGACCAGTGTTTTAAAGATGTGTCTGAATAGTTGTGAATTATTATTAACTTAATCTTTTTGTTTTACACCAATACAGGAAATCACTCTGACACCAAAGTGAACCTTGTTCTGCTGGGAATGTACGGGACTGGAAAGAGTTCAACTGGAAACACAATCCTTGGAAAGACAAAGTTCAAGTCAAAATCCAGTTCAGAGCCGGTCACCACAGAGTGTCAGGCAGCAGAAACTGTGATAGACGGTACATGTGTGCATGTCATTGATACTCCAGACATCTTTGATGATGAAATCAAACCATCAGTTAAGAAACAACATGTGGCAAAGTGTAGACAGCTCTGTCAGTCAGATCCTTGTGTTTACTTACTTGTGATGCAAGTTAGCAGATTCACAGATGGTGAGAGAGACATACTGAGAGAGGTTGAAGAAGCTTTTGGAACCGAAGCTAAAGAACAAACAATCATCCTGTTTACTCGTGGGGAAGAGCTGCAGCGTGATAAAATGAGCTTTGAGGGTTTTTTGCAGAAATGCCAGCCTGAACTCAGGAACATAGTTAAACAGTGTGGCAGAAGGTGTGTTGTTTTTGAGAACAGAGCCTCACGTCAGTATCAAGTAACAGAGCTAATGCAGACAGTGAACATGATGTTAAATAAACAGCAGAAACAATAACTGTTCATGTATCAGACCAGATCAATAAAGTGATGGATGTGATTTATTGTATATAGATAAAAACAGTTCAGACTGTAAAATGATTCAACAGATTGAATTAACTGATTGTTTAGTTTGAAATGATTCGTCAGTTATTAATTTCATTTCTGGTTTTCCTCTCACTTCTTAATAATCAGTATTTAACCAGGTTTATTTTAATGTTTGTTTGAATTTGGTGCATATAATTCATACAATAACTTAATATTTCTCTACTAGTGTGATTAACCTTTGTAAACTGATGAAATGAGATAAATAAACTTTACATTTACCAATAAAACCAAGTTGTGTGATAAACTCAGTGTCTCTGCAGTGATTGAAGTACTGATCCTCTCTTCCTGATAATCAATACCTCACACATCTCAGATACTAACCAGGACATTATAAAACATTAGATATATCAATAAAATACAATAAAGATAAATAAATGACTATCTCACAATGTAAAATATAACATGGTTTGTTTAATTTATCTCTGTTATTACATTTAAGCTCAAGTGATGGTGGAGTACTGAGGTGCATTATACTGACTGGTGTTCCTAATATTTTGTCCCTCTCATGAATTTTTAATGGTGTGGACAAAATAATAGGAACACCATTCAGTACTAATAATATATTTCCATCACCCATTATGACCTCAGTAATAAACATTAAGTAGAATTTATAGCAGAGCTGTTTTATTAGAGCAGGCTGTGTCAACATTTTACAAAAATGGTGTAAAAAAGGTGATACGTTGAAATAATTATCATTATTTTGAAATATTAAGTCATCATTTTAATATTTATGCTACTTTCTTAAACAATACAAGCATTATCTGTGGCATAAAATAATGTTTACACCTATTCTTTATCAATAATAGGGAGATACTACGTTGTTTATTTCCTGTTTTCTCCATTGTTACCTTCTATTACTGTAGTAGCTATAGCAACAGAAGAAAGTTATACAGGTAGGAACCTTTGTATTATGTGCTTTACCTATGGGACAATAATAGCGGTTGGAAGTGAAGCCAGAGAGATTTATGTGTAGAAGAAGTAAACACGGGGAAGATCTTAAATATCTAAATTATATATTTACTGTGTCATTATTGAAGAAAACCAGTAATAAAATCACCATTATTTAGCCTTTTTCAATCTATTTAAAACCTCCTCATGAAAGCTAAAGTCTGTCCTCTGTTAGTCTTGGCAGGTGTGTGCTGCCCCCTGCTGGACAAAACTGGAACACTTCAAACCTCTTCACTATAAAGAGAGGAAAGAAAACAGGTATTATTATAGGAGATATGAACGTGTTTGTGTGTAACTTCCTGTTTTCTCCATTGTTACCTTATATTACTGTAGTATAGAAACATAAGACAGATACAGGTAGGAACCTTTGTATTATGTGCTTTACCTATGGGACAATAATAGAGGTTGGAAGTGCAGCCAGAGAGATTTATGTGTAGAAGTAAACAATGTCTTCAGTCAGTTTTAAAGGTTTACCAGGCTCCTGAAGTACTGTACAGAAGATTTAAAATATCTAAATGAAAACAAATGAAAAAAAAATGTTGAAACTCAGTAAACATTGTTATATGTATTTCTCTAAAATGACGTATGTATCTACTGCTTCATTTTGAAGTTTTCTTTAGTTTTTATTTTTATTTAGTTTTTCAGTTTGCTTTTTTATTTCAGTTTAGTTTTAGTTAGCTCAGTTAGTTTTAATTTAGTTTTTATTTTGAGGAATTGACTAGTTTCAGTTTAGTTTTTCAGGTATTAAGAGAAAGCCTTGACTTGTAGAAGCTGAAAAGGATTAAAGAATATGTGACACCAAATATGGTTTATCATCAAGTCCTTTTTAATTTAATTCTTTAACCACGAAGATGAACTTTCAAATTTGTGGGATTTTTCCTTTTTAGTTTTATCCCACAAATGTTCCCATCAGTCCTCATCACTATACATTTACTCTCATCTATCAGTAGCTCGTACTCCAAGTAGTCTCATATTGGGCTGTGGCGTTTTCGCCCTGCAATTTTAGCCATTTCTAGCAAATCATAAAATGCCTGCTAAGCACCTTCTTCTTGCTGTATGCGGCAGATGATATCCGCTATACTGCCCCCCTGCAGTTCAGTTTAGTTTTAGTTAGTTTTTCTTTTCTTTTTTTTTTTTCTTTTTTTTTTTAAATTGTAGTTTTTACTTTAATTTCAGTTAATTACATTATTTTTTCATTGCTAGTTTTAGTTTTAGTCTTAGTTTTCGTTAACTATAATAACCCTGGTCATTACTAAAGAAAACCAGTAATACAATCATAATTATTGAGCCTTTTTCAATGTATTTCAAATCAAATCATTATTATCATTTCAACAAGCTGCTCTTCATCTCCTCATGAAAGCTAAAGTCTGTCCTCTGTCAGTCTTGGCAGGTGTGTGCTGCCCCCTGCTGGACAAAACGGAAACACCTCAAACCTCTTCACTTTGTTTTCTGTGCTGTGGTTTGATTTACTAGACTTACTAGACTTACTAACACTGGTAATACCTTCCTAAAAAGGAAATATAATATATTATAATGTTTATTGTGGTGACAGAGTTTAAATAATGTTTGTGATGTGTTGTGTGTAGTTGGGGTCACCAGTAGAGGGCGCTGCAACATTGTTGTTCTCGTGTGTTACGCAGTGTCTCACAGAAGAAGACTAGCTGAGAGCTAAGTTACACAGCAGCAGTAAAACGTGCTAGCGTATTGTTCACGAAGACCTATTGAATTTACAGAGTTTAAATAATGTTTAAAGCCAAAAAGAACTTCCTGATAAGTGTTTTTTCACGTTCTCACCACAAGTTGGCGTTACTCCCCTTAGTGAGACCATTAGGTGCAACATTAGGTGATTTCTTATCTTCATTGTGAGAAACACAGTGCTAAATTTGTAAATCATAAGGTGCCGGAACGCAAAGTACATATGACAGCTCAGGGATGACGAGACGGGCACAGGTCCCGGAACATATAGAGAAAACGTGCTGAAAACAACATGAAAATGCCCACTTGCCACACTGTGGGACTTACAAGCCTCAATTTCAAATAATATCCATGGTACAAATGTTATGACGATAATTTACAATTATTTTAGAGTCTAAAATAATTGTAAATAAGAGTATAGTCTAAAATTTAGACTAGAGTATAGTCTAAAATTTAGACTATACTCCGCACAGCACAGGCCAATGCCCACATCACCACAGGTGGGACTTACAGTATACAGTCAACAGGTCTAATGTGTAAAACAAAGCTTTTACTAAATCACACATATCTTCCATTATTATTATTCAAAGATTGGCACGGCGGCCTATTAATAGACAGCAGACTCACCATATTCAGTTGTCCAAAACACCCCACATCACGAGCATGTCGCTGGACGTCCCACACTCCTCTCCTGCTGAATCTTCCTGCTGTAAGCCAGCTGATGTCGCGGTTCCCGCCTCTTGCTCCGGCTGTTGTACCGGGCTAACTGATGCCAGGGTACCCGGCTGTTGTACCGGGCTAGCTGATGCCAGGGTTCCCGCCTCTTGCTCCGGGCTAGCTGATGCCAGGGTACCCGCTTGTTGCTCCGGCTGTTGTACCGGGCTAGCTGATGCCACGGTACCCGCCTGTTGCTCCGGCTGTTGGTGGTTCACCTGGCTGACTGCTAGCACTGTACTGGCTCCTGCTCCGGCTTGGCTAGCTGTCGGTGAACCCGGCTAGCTGTCGGTGAACCCGGCTAGCTGTTGCCATGGTGCCAGCCTCTTGCCCCGGCTTGGCTAGCCGTTGGTGAACCCAGCTAGATGTTGGTGAACCCGGCTAGCTGTTGCGGCGCCAGCCTCCTGCTGCAGCCGGTTTTGACCATCAACATGACCGCTGCAGCTGCCCTCGTCGCCGCTTGTGGAGGCGTTTCTGACTCGTTTTGAAGTGTCATGCAACTCTTCCTTCTTTTTGAAAAAAGAAAAGTAAATTTAACCTCTTAATGCACGCTGTTCCGCCTACGGGACGGGAGGAGGTAGCGACACGTTCTTCTGAATGTTTTAACTGTCTTTTTGACATGTTTGCGTTGAAATCGTGACTGTTTTTCCTCTCTGCTCCTCAGATGTGTGTCAGGGTTGTGGTTTGTTGGCCCAGCTTTTCAGTGCGTCAGCCGATCTCCAACTCTTTCAAATTACGTTAAATCTTAATAAACAACATGAAATTCTTGGGTTTTGTTCTGTAAATTAATATATGCATTATTATTTTATTTTAAACATTTTTATATGTGTTTTTTTTTATTATTTTTTTTATGAGAGGTAGGCCTACCGGATCTGCCCAAATAAGTACCGGAACACAGGGAGGCCAAAATTGAGAGGTGCCGGATCTTGTTCCGGCAAGATCCGGCTCAAATTAACCCCTGGAGAAACACAATCCAGCTGCTGTTTCTGATCCACTGAGCTTCATGATGACAGTTTTCAGAATTTTCTTTAAACAGCAGAACATAGTTTATTATTGTTGGTGTTAAGGTCTGTGAATTATTCTTAATATCATGTAACATTGTTTTTACTGTAGACCTATCCCGTTTTGTAATTAACTCTTTTTATAATATAATACTTATTTTTTAAAAGACCACAAAAACAAAAAATGAACAACTCAATATTGTACACAGAATATTTCTACCCTCTGAGCTCATCCCTCAGTCCCAAACTGATTACAACAATTTATAATGTAAAATAACCATAAGAATGACTAAATAAAAATAAAGAATTTACTCATACACATAAAAATACTTTGACACAACTCATTCACAGTAATGTCCATAATTTCCTAAATTAATCAGGTTTTCTTCTTATTAATGTGTAAATGTGATTTTTTCTAGTTTTCAGAACAACATGAAACAACAATTCAAACATCTGGCATGAGATGGGGTTACTAGTTATTTAGGATACCTTCATATCCTAAATAACTAGGAACTCCATCTCATGCCAGAAAGATCTGAACCATCTTTTCTCAGCACAGTTGAACATATAAGACCTTTGTTTTGCTTTCACAGCTGACACACCCTATTCACATTGTAAATGTGTAACACAGGTGGAGCTCAGCAACTCCACACAGATTGTCTCCTGTACTTTACTCCAATGGATCTGAGGATCATGACTCTGAGTAAGTTTGACCATAACTTTTTTCATACTGCATATTTATTAGTAATTTCATTGTTACAGTGAAAGGAAACTAATTTGGATTAAAAGAGAAAAATGATCCACATAGATTTTCAGTTGTACAGAGCTCTCTGGGTTCACATGGTAGGAAAAGAAAAATCAGTGAATCCCATTCAAAACTATTTTCTGACCATTTCTGCTACTTTCTGAAACTATACAAGTGCTATCTGTTGTAAAAAATAATGTTTAAACCCATTCTTTAACAATAACTTGTTTTTGTGTGGTAATACCTTCCTAAAAGGTAATACACATTATAATGTTTATTGTGGTGACAGAATTTAAATAATATTTAAAGCCAAAGAGAACTTCCTGTTACACTTTTATAGACGCGTTTATCTTGAATCTTGAGTTCTGAGTTCACAGTCAGAGTTAATGGTTTACTTTTATTGTTAGTATTGCTGTTACCATTAGATCCCTGTTAGTGCTACTAGCATCACTGCAATTGCTATTACCGCCATTATTCATACTGCTACTGTTAATATTACCACACAACTAAGGTTAGACAACAGTACCACACGGTACACTGTAGTTCTGCAGTGAAGAGATGTCAGTAAGAGTTTTAGACTTGAACATTAGCTGCTTCTAACTCTACTGTAAATGATGGATTAACAGTAAATAACAAACCATGGTGCTCTGCAGTAGTACACAGGTTAAGATGCATCATGACTAGATGATCACAAGTCAGCAGCAGCCTTCATTCCTGTCGTCTCTCCACTGTTATAATAAATAATAAAAAAAGGTCAGACCATGATAGACACTGTTAATGCTGATTTATCTGGAACTACCATCAGATCAGTCTGACTGTGTACTTTTATAAAGGAAATATTCACTATCATCTTTTATCAGTTATGAGGTTAATTGTACAAGTCAGCAGCAGATGTTTGTCGTCCTTCCACTGTTATAATAAATATTTAAAAAGAAAGGTCAGACCATGATAGACACTGTTAATGCTGATTGCCTGACAGTCTGACTGGGTACTTTTATGAGGGAAATCATCTTTTATCAGTTATGAGGAAACTTTAGACTCAGGGCGTTCATACTGTAACAGAGACTGATGAAGGAGAATCAGAGTTGTTCAGCAATAGTTGATGAAAGTCTAGTTGAAGCAGGTCAACACACTGAATAATAATTATTTATTTTTCAGATATTGTCACAAACTGAGTGAGCTGCTGCACTGAGGGACCGAAGATAAGACGGGAATACATATGAGTGAGTCCAGCCCTGTTTTTGGAAATGTTCACATCTGAAGTCAGACAGTAATTAAAATGTGTCTACCTGTGTGAGCAGGAAATAATAACTTAAGAGTTCAAAACACACAGTTTTGGATATGCTGCAGAATGAGATGCCATGATGACAAAGTGATGGTTTATGTGTTTCATTTAGTTTAAAGGAAACTCTTCCCTCTGTGTCTGAATGAAAATCATATATATACTTATTAAACTGGAGGTGATTAACTCAATAGTTACAGTTATTTTTCTGTGCTTAGGGATTTTTAGCAACCATTTTCTCCTACTTTACATTTCTACTCCAGTAATTAATATTTTACTCTGTACTGTAGTAAATGTGTCTAGAAGAAGGAGTCATTACTGACTGAAGATTAGACAAAATTGCATCATATGATCATTTGAAAAATAGATTTATATGAAATCAGTTACACTCTTATGTATCAACTATAATATAATATATAACTGACATAATATGTTTGTACTTTAGAGAAGTAAGATTTGGTATGCAGTATCACCTGTACTGGAGTATTTTACACTGTTGCTTTTACTTTGGTAAAAAGACCTGAATACTTCCTCCTCAGTTGTTGAAAGACTTTATTGATCATCATTGATCAGTTATTTATAGTAGAGTTCACTGCATGGAGACTGTTAGTGTTTACTTCTGCTGTTTTTGGCTCTGAATTCATAAAGTCACTAAAAACCTGGTGTAAGTCTGGTGGAAAAAAATTCAATACTGTTCAGTCTTATTGGTGCATGGTCCCATATTCATAGTGTACATTTTTTGTTTTTGTTATTTGGTGTTTAAATATTTGTTTGTGAAAATACATTAAAAGTACAATATCACCTGAAATGATGAAGGTTTATGGTGGTTTCAGTAATAGCTTGTAGAAGGGTATTATCTTATCGTCAACATTTACAGAACAACAGAAAAATGTAAATTTTAACATGTACGTTTCCATGACAACCGAGAAAACTTGATCTGATACAAAGCTCTTGAATAGACTTGTAGTGTTTTATTGATGATCTTCTTGAGTTTCTCTGACCCTTAAACAACTTCAGCTAAACAACAGGGCTGTAGGTCAAATCAGTCAGATCCAGTAGAAACTCATTCTGTGTTTTTACTGGCAGACAGAAACACAACAGTTCTCTTATCAGTGTTCTCTGATTTTAACAGGGAGTCAAAATGACGGCCCTGGACCTCCTCAACATTCTGGATGATTTAAAACCTGATGAATTTGCGAACTTCAAATGGTCCCTGAAGTATGAAAAGTTGGGTGACATCCCCCCCATCCAAGAGAGCCGGATGTCGAATGCAGAGAGGCGGGACGTGGTGGATCTGATGGTGCAGCATTTTGAATTTGCTGGAGCTGTGGAGGTGATGAAGAATGTTTTAAAGAAGATCAGCAAAAATTATCTAGTGATGAAGTTGCCAACCATCATCTCAGGAGCAGAAGGTCAGTCACATGAAAGAGACAAACATGACATCACATCCAGACAGCTGATCTGTGAGGAGTTTATTTATAATGTTTCCTTATATATAACATTATTTTAGAATCAGTCCTGACAGAAAGAATTTGGACACTTTTTTTGTTCTTCGGGCTCTGACTACATTTAAATTCCAGCTTTAATTTGAGCAGGTTTACAGAAACATTGAATGAAAGATGGGAGATAGTGCCTAAATTTAAGGGGTTCAGATGTTACTTTATGCTCTCACTTTTATAACACCATCTGTAATCACTTCTATAACTTTGCAACTAAATGTGGATCGTTCACAATTCATGCTGAGCTGATTATATCAGTGTTTTTATGTGACTGTAGTTCTTGTTTTATTAAAGACTTTTGTGTTATATTTTGTTTGTATGAAAACTGCTTTACAAACAAAATCTGATTGATGACGTTGCAATTTGAGCTAAAATGAAGGATTTTGACTTTTGACTTTGTTGTTTTTTACAGACCAGGAAAAGGTTTTACACAGTAACGCCCTTCCTACTGGGAAGCATCTGAGTGTGAGTCAAACCAATTTGCCTCAGATCTCTGAACCCATTGATCAGTCATCTACTAAACACTCACAGGTGAGCTAACAGGATACTATTGACCTTAGGTAACAGACCGCATACACAGATGGTCTCATCAAACTAGTTTTGAAGAATTTTCCAGCAGTGTATTTTTCAAAGCTTTAACATGTTTTTTTAGGCTGTGAAGGAGAGAATTGCAATTCTGGAGAAGACATCACTGACCCATAAAGAACTGCAGGTTGTGGAGAAGAGATCACTGACCCATAAAGGACTGCAGGTTGTGGAGAAGAGATCGCTGACCCATAAAGGACTACAGGTTGTGGAGAAGCAGTACAAACTGGTAGAAGACGAGTTTAGACGAGCACATCACCCAAAAGTTAAAATCCTCCGAGGTGTAAATTCAGTCATCTTGGAGGGTCCTGATAAGGAGGTGCAGTTAGCAGAGACAAAGCTTGAAGAACTGATCAAACAGTTAAAGGAAAAGAGAGTTAAGCTCTCTGCAGCTTTAATAACCTTCATGACATCCAGCGGTGTCATCTCCAAGTACCAGACCCGCTTCCAGCGGAGCCTCAGAAGTCCTGTAGCCTTAGAGGTTGGGTCAGACCTGATACTGTCCAGTTTGTCCTCTGCTGCCCTAGATGAGGCTGAGACAGCAGTGCTCAGAGACCTGAGTGAGGTCACTGCGTAGCTGAAATGCGTTTTTATTTCTGGCTGCTTCCTTTCTTGATCATTTTCACTGACCTGTTTCAGAAATCAGTTTCCACTGTTTACTGTTAAACCACTTCTGTCACATATTAACATAAATACTATTAGAATTCCTTAATAGTTTTCACATCTGTCCTCAACATAATGTGAATGTAATTTATTTTCAAATATTTACATCTCCTGTATTTTAAACTGTTTTTTCTTGTTTTTTCTTGGTAGATCAAACACTCGAAGAATCTTCATCCTCAACGTGATGAAGTGCAGAAGAACATTTCTGATAAGAACAGACAGGCAGAGGGAGCAGATGAAAAGATTGTGGACCATAGGACAACCCAGGACTCCTACACAGAAAGTGAGTTAAACAGAAGCTTTGCTGGACAAAATGGTAATCATCATTCATAGTCATAAGCAGTTATGCCCAAAAATACTACAACAGTGACATCTACAGACTGTCAGCTTTCTTTCCTTGTTGTTAATGATCCTGTTTCTTCTTATTATCAATAAATGCACACAGTCAGATAACCTACTTTATTCTACACTCCAGCTACTCAGCCAATAAATCCCACCTACTCTCAGCCAGATATGATTGAGGGGTAACTAATATGTCCTCTACATAACATAATCTACTAGCAACATTTAAGCACGAAAATTTTCAATTTTTTTTACAGGTTAAAATTCTGTTGTGTTTGTTTTGAAAGAAGTTTTTAATTATTATACTGAAGTGGAGATTCTTTGACAAATTTATCCTCATATTTATATTATATTTATCTTCACTACAACAGAGGAAAAGTATCTGAAAATGACAAATATGAGTTTATATGTAGTCACAGCAATAATACAGCATGTGAGGAAATAAAATAATTGGTTGCTGCTGTTATGGCGTAAATTGACCCATTTAACTTCTACAACATGGAAGATTTATTCAGCAATTTTTCTTTTTTTTCCCAAGATGTGTCTGAACGGTTGTGAATTATTATTAAAAATATAATCTTAATCTTTTTCATTGTATGTGTGTGATATAAATTTTATTATGTTTCTTTTTTTCTCACAGAAACGAAGATTTCAATTGTTGTTCTGGGGACAGCAGCTCATTTGAAGAAAAGTCTAATATCTGTCATCTTGGGGAGAGATGTATTTGCACACAGACGCACTGGTGTGAAATTTAAGACACATGAAAATGATACATATGAGGTCACATTTACCCCAAGCGTGTATGAAGACAGTGAGGCCATAAGAAGATTATTTTCTTCAAAACGAGACCCTGACATGCGTTTGTTGGTGGTAGAGGATGGGTTTAAAACACAAGAGGTGTGGCAGCAGATAGAAAAGCTGCACGAGATAACTGGAAAACCCACAAAGGAGTTCACAGTTGTGCTGCCATTAGGATGTGAACCTGAAGAACCTTACCCATTCAAGTTCTACACCTGGGAGGGTTTATTCAAGTCACTGAAAAACATGCCTGAAAAAAACAAGAAAAGGTAAAAAGGGTGAAAAACGAAAGATTTGAAAGAGTTTATGTAGTTTTATCATCATGAATAACCTAGTGTACAAATTGTTGTTGTTGTTATTAGTAACTAAGATTACAAAAAGCTTCCTGTTCAGTTAATATGATTCTGCCGCTGTTTTATAGGCCTGCTGAAGAACCACAGACTCCAACGGAGACAGATAAGCCGCCGTCTCTTTTGGAAAAAGGTAAAGGTTGAGATAAAGATTTAGAGCAGATAAAGGTTTTTATAGCTTATAACTCACCTAAACGTGTAAATGTTTCTGAACAGTTGTGAATTATTATTACAAACGTAATCTTTTTGTTTTACACCAATGCAGAAAATCACCCTGACAACAAAGTGAATCTTGTTCTGCTGGGAATGTCCGGGACTGGAAAGAGTGAGAGTGGAAACACAATCCTTGGAGAGAGACAGTTTGAGTCAAAAGCCAGTTACATGCCGATCACCAGAGAGTGTCAGGCAGCAGAAACTGAGATAAACGGTACATGTGTGCGTGTCATTGATACTCCAGACATGTTTGATGATGACATCATATCATCAGATGAGAACCAACATGTGACACAGTGCAAACAGCTCTGTCAGTCAGATCCTTGTGTTTACTTACTTGTGATGGAAGTTGGCAGATTCACAGATGGTGAGAGAGACATACTGAGAAAGACTGAAGAAGCTTTTGGAACCGAAGCTAAAGAACAAACAATCATCCTGTTTACCCATGGGGAAAATCTGCAGAGTTCACGAATGAGCTTTGAGGATTTTTTGCAGGACTGTGTGCCTGAACTCAGTAATATAGTTGACCAGTGTGACAGAAGGTGTGTTGTTTTTGAGAACAAAACCTCACGTCAACCACAAGTAACAGAGCTAATGCAGACAGTGAACATGATGTTAGATAAACAGCAGAAACAATAACTATTCATGTATCAGACCAGATCCATAAAGTGATGGATGTGATTTATTGTATATAGATAAAAACAGTTCAGACTGTAAAATCATTCAACAGATTGAATTAACTGATTGATTACTTTGAAATGATTTGTCAGTTATAAATATATATATATATATATATATATATATATATATATATATATATATATATTTCTGGTTTTCCTCTCACTTCTTAATAATCAGTATTTAACCAAGTTTATTTTAATGTTTGTTTGAATTTGGTGCATAAAATCTGTAAAATAAGCCAAATATTTCTGTACTGATAAAATGATTCCCTGTTTCTTTGTTAACCTTTGTAAACTGATGAAATGAGATAAATAAACTTTACATTTACCAATAAAACCAAGTTGTGTGATAAACTCAGTGTCTCTGCAGTGACTGAAGTACTGATCCTCTCTTCCTGATAATCAATACCTCACACATCTCAGATATTAACCAGATCCTTATAAAACATTAGAAAAATAAATACAATGAAATAAAGATAAATAAATGACTTTTTTCTTCTTTATCTCACAATGTAAAATATAACATGGTTTAATGTATCCCTGTTATTACATTAAATAACATAGGTCATTATTAACGTTTCAACAAGCTGCTCTTCATCTCCTCATGAAAGCTAAAGTCTGTCCTCTGTCAGTCTTGGCAGGTGTGTGCTGCCCCCTGCTGGACAAAACTGGAACACCTCAAACCTCGTCACTTTGTTTTCTGTGTTGTGGTTTGATTTACGAGACTTACTAGAATTACTAACACTGGTAATACCTTCCTAAAAAGGAAATATAATATATTATAATGTTTATTGTGGTGACGGAGTTTGAATAATGTTTGTGATGTGTTGTGTGTAGTTGGGGTCACCAGTAGAGGGCGCTGCAACATTGTTGTTCTCGTGTGTTACGCAGTGTCTCACAGAAGAAGACTAGCTGCTAGCTAAGTTACACAGCAGCAGTAAAACGTGCTAGCGTATTGTTCATGAAGACCTATTGAATTTATTGAGTTTAAATAATGTTTAAAAAATAACTTCCTGAAAAGTGTTTTTTCCCGTTCTCACCACAAGTTGGCGTTACTCCCCTTAGTGAGACCATTAGGTGATTTCTTATCTTCATTGTGAGAAACACAATCCAGCTGCTGTTTCTGATCCTCTGAGCTTCATGATGACAGTTTTCAGTATTTTCTTTATCCAGCAGAACATAGTTTATTATTGCTGGTGTTAAGGTCTGTGAATTATTCTTAATAACATGTAACATTGTTTTTACTGTAGGCCTATCCCGTTTTGTAATTAATTCTTTTTATAATATAATATATGCTACTTATTTTTTTAAAAACACCACAAAAACAATATACACAGAATATTTCTACCCTCTGAACTCATCCCTCAGTCCCAAACTGATTACAACAATTTATAATGTAAAATAACAAACCATAAGAATGACTAAATCAAAATAATTAAATTACTCATACACATAAAAATACTTTGACACAACTCATTCACAGTAATGTCTATCATTGCCTAAATTAATCAGGTTTTCTTCTTATTAATGTGTGAATGTGATTTTTTGTCTAGTTTTCAGAACAACATGAAACAACAATTCAAACATCTGGCATGAGATGGGGTTCCTAGTTATTTAGGATATGAAGGACTAACAAGCAGGTAAATGTAACAGCATTGTAAATATTTATAGACAAAGCAGCATTCTGTGGTTTTATACTAAAATATCTGTTAAATGATTTGGTTCAATGTGTATATTATAAGCATCAATCTGAGATTTAGAGACTGAATGTTAAAGCAGAGATTTATACATTGCTGATGTAGCTATTCCTATTTATTTTCTCAGCACAGTTGAACATATAAGACCTTTGTTTTGCTTTCACAGCTGACACACCCTATAATATTCACATTGTAAATATTTAATACAGGTGGAGCTCAGCAACTCCGCACAGATTGTCTCCTGTACTTTACTCCAATGGATCTGAGGATCATGACTCTGAGTAAGTTTGACCATGATAACTTTTTATATACTGCATATTTATTAGTAATTTCATTGTTACAGTGAAAGGAAACTAATTTGGATTAAAAGAGAAAAATGATCCACATAGATTTTCAGTTGTACAGAGCTCTCTGGGTTCACATGGTAGGAAAAGAAAAATCAGTGAATCCGATTCAAAACTATTTTCTGTCTATTTCTGCTACTTTCTGAAACTATACAAGTGCTATCTGTTGTAAAAATAATGTTTACACCTATTCTTTATCAATAATAGGGAGATACTACAAAAACTAAAATAGCTCAATAATTGTTCTTTTAATATGTTTTATATAATTTTGACAGTTATGACAATTATTAACACTGTTAATACCTACCTAAAAAGGTAATACACATTATAATGTTTATTGTAGTGACGGAGTTTAAATAATATTTAAAGCCAAAGAGAACTTCCTGTTACACTTTTATAGACGTGTTTATCTTGAATCTTGAGTTCTGAGTTCACAGTCAGAGTTAATGGTTTACTTTTATTGTTAGTATTACTGTTACCATTAGATCACTATTAGTGCTATTAGCATTAATGATACTGTTGCTATTACTGCCATTATTATTATTACTGATACAGCTAAGGCTGGACAACAGTACTACACTGTACACTGTAGTTCTACAGTGAAAAGACGTCAGTAAGAGTTTTAGACTTGAACATTAGCTGCTTCTAACTCTACTGTAAATGATGGCTTAACAGTAAATAACAAACCATGGTGCTCTGCAGTAGTACACAGGTTAAGATGCATCATGACTGCATAACCACAAGTCAGCAGCAGCCTTCATTCCTGTCGTCTCTCCACTGTTATAAAAAATAATAAAAAAAAAGGTCAGACCATGATAGACACTGTTAACTCTGATTTATCTGGAACTACCATCAGATCAGTCTGACTGTGTACTTTTATAAAGGAAACATTCACTATCATCTTTTATCAGTTATGAGGAAACTTTAGACTCAGGGCGTTCATACTGTAACAGAGACTGATGAAGGAGAATCAAAGTTGTTCGGTAATAGTTGATGAAGGTCTAGTTGAAGCAGGTCAACACACTGAATAATAATTATTTATTTTTCAGATATTGTCACAAACTGAGTGAGCTGCTGCACTGATGAACCGAAGATAAGACGGGAATACATATGAGTGAGTCCAGCCCTGTTTTTGAAAATAATAACATCTGACATGATCAGAGAGTAATTGTCACTTGTCTGTCAGGAAATAATAACTTCAAAACACATGTTTTTGGAAATGTTACAGCGTAGATTCAGTTATTTGTAAGGTGCCATGATGACATAGAGGTAGTTTAGAGGAAACTATTCCCTCTGTGTCTGAATGAAAATCATATATATACTTATTAAACTGGATGTGATTTACTCAATAGTTGGTTACTTTATTGTACTTGAGAGCAATTTTTAGTCACCATTTAGATTAGAATCAGATTTTATCATATGATCACTTAAAAAATAGATTTATATAGAAGGAATCTGTTATACTCTTATGTGTCAACTATAATATAATATATAACTGACCGTTGCTTTTACTTTGGTAAAAATACCTGAATACTTCCTCCTCACTTGTTGAAAGACTTAATTGATCATCATTGATCAGTTATTTATAGCAGAGTTCACTGCATGGAGACTGTTTGTGTTTGCTTCTACAGTGTATGTTGTTAATTTTGTCTCTGAATTCATAAAGTCACTAAAAACCTGGTGTAGTGACTAGTCCTAAACTTAAAGCCACTACTGGCTGCTAATGGCTGGATGTTCTGACGTGCACTCAATACGCAGACTACTTTGCTTATTCATAAATTATTTATTGGTCGTTTAAACACAACGCTTAGTTTTCGTTTGTTTGCTCTATATACAAAAATAAAATAATAAACCAAAACAACATGAAATAGCTGCGACCTGAACACAGTCAAAAAACTTTTTGCCCTCACCATCAGCGCACCTGTGGTGATTGGCATGACCCTTTAATAATAAGTCAGTGCTGCCAGCATAACCATGCACCCCCTGCTGTTTGGGAGGAGCACCACACTCACATTCATATCTGGCTCCTACACCTGGTGTAAGTCTGGTGGGAAAAAAAACTTTCTCAGGGTGAAACTCTTCCAGGACTGTGTTGGTGTAGTTTGACCAGAGTTGATTGGCAACATGAACCAGACTACTGTCATCACATGTTGATTCAAATACTGTTCAGTCTTATTGGTGCATGATCCCATATTCATAGTGTACATTTTTTTGTTTTTGTTGTTTTTGTTATTTGGTGTTCAAACATTTGTTTGTGAAAATACATTAAAAGTACAATATCACCTGAAAATGATGAAGGTTTGTGGTGGTTTCAGTATTAGCTTGTAGAAGGGTATTATCTTATCGTCAACACTTACAGAACAACAGAAACATGTAAATTTTAACACGTACGTTTCCATGACAACTGAGAAAACTTGATCTGTTATAAAGCTCCTCAATAAACTTGTGGTGAGACGTTTTTATTGATGATCTTCTTGAGTTTCTCTGACACTTCAACAACTTCAGCTAAACAACAGGGCTGTAGGTCAAATCAGTCAGATCCAGTAGAAACTCCTTCTGTGTTTTTACTGGCAGACAGAAACACAACTGTTCTCTTATCAATGTTCTCTGATTTTAACAGAGAGCCAAGATGGCAAAGAAGGGCCTCCTTCACATTCTGAAAGATTTAAATGATGAAGAATTTAAGGACTTCAAGTGGTACCTAAAGGATGAAAAGGTGGGCAACACCTCCCCTATCCAAGAGAGCCGGCTGTCGAATGCAGAGAGGCGGGACGTGGTGGATCTGATGGTGCAGACATATAAATTTGCTGGAGCTGTGGAAGTCACCAAGAGTGTTTTAAAGAAGATCAGCAGGAATGATCTGGTGGAAAAGTTGCCAACCATCACCTCAGGAGGAAAAGGTCAGTCACAGGAAGAGACAAACATGACATCACACCCAGACAGCTGATCTGTGAGGAGAAACAGTCTGTGTCTTTATATATCTCATAATTTTAGAAAAAGTCCAGACAGAGAGAATGTGGATAGTTATACATGTTTTGTTCTTCAGGCTCTGACTACATTTAAGTTCCAGCTTTAATTTGAGCAGGTTTACAGTAACATATAATACACATAGAATGGGAGATAGTACTTTAATTGCAGGGGTTCAGATGTTACAGGCACATATTCTGATCCTACAAAATAACTGTTACTGGTTATTGGGGATTTGGTAGATTTCACCTGTATAACTTCAATTTGTCGTTTGTGTACATAACATGTATGTAACTAACTTAAAATAAGACTGTACAGCACATAGGGAAAGGGGAGCAGCTGAATAAAAGGACAGATCATTACACAGTGATTCATCCTCACAAATTATCCTCTAGATGTCTAAACAAGTTGATTTCCAACACTGAACATTTTACTGATTCAGACACATTTCATAACACTGTTCATATAGAGCAGGTCTAGATTGTACTCTTTAATGTACAGAGATCCAACATTTCCCCATGAACAAGCACTCTTTCTACTTTAATGGTAACAAACCTTGAACAGAAAAGGGGTCTAGGTGGTTGGCCAGCTACCTTAACCAGTTGTCAAGGGAGAAAGAGAGAAGATAAGAGAGATAGAGAGAGATGCACGACACTAATTACAATAAAGTATAATAATAATAGAAATATGATATGAAATACAGTATATGAGGCCCCAGCAGTCTAGGCCTATCAATCAATCAATCTTTATTTGTATAGCGCCAAATAACAACAAAAGTAATCTCAAGGCTCTTTACACATAGAGCAGGTCTAAACTGAACTCTTTAAGTAGCCTATAATTTAAAGGCCGGTTGGAGTAGAGAGGAGAGAGAAAGGATAAGAGAGAGGAGCACATTGAACGTCTACAGGCCCAGATTACCTGTGAGACGACAACTCCGGGGAAGAATTTTAGGTTATTGAATGCATTAATAGTGCATGAAAGTTAATGGATATAGATGGATGTATAGAGAGAGGAGCTCAGTGCATCATGGGAGTGGGAGTCCCCCGGCAGTCTAAGCCTAAAAAAAAAAGAAAGAAAAAAATTGCTTTTTACTTTTAAACACACTCCACCTGCGAGAATCGTGCCAAAATTCACGTGTGAAGGATGACGCAACTGAGCGGGCAAATAGGAAGATTCAAGTGCAAACTTTGAAATGCGCTTTCACAAGTTGTGAATTACAGTTTTAAAAGTGCAAATCATAGTCTGCTCTTCTCTGGATATATGGCATTATCCTTCCTTCATACTAAGGCTTTGAAGGCCGGGCTCCAGTTTCCAAGTTTCTGAGGGGCCGCTCCACTTTTACCGTAATAACTGGAGAAGCTGCACCCGTTAAAATAGAAACACTCAAACACACAAATTTAGCAATCCTCAATTATTTCATCCTTACAGGTCCGGGTCTGGATAGGACAGTGTTTGGGTCCGGATCTGGACAGCTGTCCACCTATTAGTGACTTCTGCTTGATGCTCTCACTCATATAACATAATCTGTAATCACTTTCATTACCTCACAACTAAATGTGGATTGCTGGATTTACTTTTTGAGCTGATTCTAATTTTATTAAAGTATAAAATATTTTTCTGTATAAAAACTGCTTTACAAACAAAATGTGATTGATGACTTTGCAGTTTGAGCTTAAATGAAGGATTTTGACTTGGACTTTGATGTGTTTTACAGACCAGGAAAAGGTTTTACAGAGGACGTTTCCAGTTGTGGAGAAGCAGTTCAAACTGGTAGAAGACGAGTTTAGTCGAGAAATGTGTGCACGTCACCCAAAAATGCAAATCTTCAGAGGTGTAAATGTGATCGTCTTGGAGGGTCCTGATGAAGAGGTGCAGTTAGCAGAGACAAAGCTTGAAGATCCGATTAAAAAGTCAAAGGAAAACAGAGTTAAGCTCTCTGAAGCTTTAATAACCTTCATGACATCCAGCGGTGTCATCTCCAAGTACCAGACCGGCTTCCAGCGGAGCCTCAGAAGTCCTGTAGCCTTAGAGGTGGGGTCAGACCTGGTACTGTCCAGTTTGTCCTCTGCTGCCGTGGATGAGGCTGAGACAGCAGTGCTCAGAGACCTGAGTGAGGTCACTATGCAGCTGCAGGGCTCCATAGCTTCATCTCCACATCTGGACAAAGTGAAGGAAATCCTGATCAAAGCCAAAAATGAAGCAAACCTTCAAGAGCTCAGAGTGGAAGTCAGCTTTGTTCCAGATCCCAGAGCTGCAGTGATAGAAGTACAACTGGTGGGCTACACTGAACATGTGAACAAGCTGAAAGACCTTCTGCTAGAATACCAGGTGAGCCAGGATCTGAACTTACCCAACCCTGATATGATGGATGATTCTGATAAAATCTTGGGTCTGATTGAGATGAAGCAGACTGCTCTGGATTGCAACATAATTCAATCTTGGTTCTGTTTGAAAACCGCTTCCTTCCTTGATGATATTCACTGACGTTTACTGTTAAACCACTTCTGTCACATATTTACATAAATACTATTTTCTAATACATCTTTTCTTTAGGAGAATTCAGTTGCTTAGATCTTGACATGTTAAACCTGCATTTTCTTGATTTTGTTCTTGGTAGAATGAGCACTTGAAGAATCTTCATTCTCAATGTGACTGCGAAATGAGGAAGAACATTTCTGATAAGAACAGACAGACGGAGGGAGCAACTGGAAACAGGACAACCCAGGACAACTGGGACTCTGTCATGGGAACTGGGATCAACAGACCCTTTGCTGTGCCAGACGGTAATGATCATTCACAGTTATAAACAGTCCTCCAAAATGCTACAACAGTGACATCTGCAGACTGTCAACTTTCTCTGTTGTTAATGAACCTGTTTTCTCTTATTATCAATAAATGCACACAGTCATATAACCTACTACTAATATGACACTAATATGTCTATGTTTTGATTAATTTGTGTCAATGAGACTGCACTGTCAAAGTAAAAGGGAACAAATTTGAATTAACAAAGAAAATTTAAGCAATTAAGTGGAGATTCTTTGAAAAAAAAGCTCTGATAACCAACATCCTAGGGAAAGATTTATCTTCACTCCAATAGAGGAGGATTACACTTAAAGTATCTGAAAATGACAAATATAAGTTCATATGTACTCACAGCAATAAAAGAACTGGTTGATAAATAACACTCTGACATGTTTGTTGGTGGTAGAGGAGGTTTCAACACAGCAGCAGATAGAAAATCTGCACGAGATAGAAACTCAAAGAAGAGTTCATAGTTGTGCTACTGTTAGGACATAAACTCATTTAACTTCTACAACAACAGATTTATTCAACAAACTTTTGTTTTCAAGATGTGTCTGAACATTTGTGAACTATTATTACAAACTTAATCTTTTTGTTCTACATCAGTGCAGAAAATCACTCTGACATCAAAGTGAACAAGGGTCACCATGCAACCAGATATCATGACAAACTTACTGTCAAACATGGTCCTCAGATCAGAGCAGTACAGGAGACAAGCTGTGTGTTATCTGCAGGAATCATGTTTATATAGACCTGTTATGTAAATATTAAGGGCCATGTCAGCTGTGAAGCTACAGTATAAATAAATATCTTAAACAAAAATTTGTCGAAACTGGTGCTGAGAAGAAATGGGTTCAGATCAATCAATTAAGTCAGACTTAATTTAAATGACATAATTTGCTTTAAAATGTATCACAATGTGTTTATATTCACAAAATTATTTATACATGAAGCCAAAGATAAACTCTTTTAGAGAAACTAAACAGAAGTTGTTATTTGTTTTCAGGTCCTGATTTGAGAATTGTGATGATTGGAAGATCTGGTGTGGGCAAGAGTGCTGTTGGAAACACCATCCTGGGAGAGAAGGCCTTCAGATCCCGTCCCTGCTCTGCGTCAGTGACAAAGACCTGTGAAAAATATGTGACAGTCTGGGGTAACAGAGTGATTAGTGTGGTAGACACACCAGGGATCCTGGACACTTCATACTCCCCAGAATTCATCAAAGAAGAAATTGTGAAAGTCTCATGTCCTGGTCCTCATGTGTTCCTGCTGGTCATCCAAGCTGGTCGATTCACCACTGAAGATAAACACGCAGTGGAAGCTCTGACAGAGCTGTTTGGTCCAAAAGCAAATCAGCACATGATTGTTCTGTTTACCCGTGGTGGTGATCTCGGAGACAAGACCATACAAGAGTATGTACGTGAGGGCAGCCCAGACCTCCGACGAGTCATCCAGAGCTGTGGAAACAGGTTCCACGTCTTTGAAAACAGCAAGAAAAGTAAAGCAAACCAAGTGGTGGAGCTGATCAAGAAAATCGATGACATGGTTGCTGGAAATGGGGGAACACACTACACAGATGCCATGTATCAAGAAGTTCAGGCCGCTGCAAAAATACAAAACATGAGAGAAGCAGGGGTTGAAGCAACACACTTGAAGCAGTGTGTGTGTGCATGTGTCGTCACATGTGTCGTCACATGTGTCGTCACATGTGTTGTGTTTCAACGGAAAAAAAGTAAAGTTCAGTACAGTTCTTCTGTTAAACAGAAGAAATAATTTGAGACAGGGCACTTCACGTCTGTTTCCTTAGTCTCGCTCAGCAGAAAGAGAGAGAGTGAGTTTATTTACAAACACAATATATACCCCTCTTCACACATATTCAATACATCTTTCATTCATCACTGTTTCACATGGCCAAAATACAAGTTCAACATTTCCACTTTGTATTTTTACTACATCACTACACAGCATATTTGCCGTTTTTACTGTCTTGGTTTAATTACCATTGATAAAACAACAATTTTAGTCTATTCACTGAGTTATTAATTAAACTGATTTCACAAACCAGAATTAAGTAACTATTGTTACCATTAAGATAGATTTACTTCCACTTAAGTCCTTTTTTTACTCTTCTCCAAAACGCATGAGCTGACAGGTTTTTCTTTAAATGAATTTTTAACTCTACAAAGCATATAAAATGACAGTTTTTAACCTTATCTTTTCACTTTTAATAATACATGAAATTACAGTCTTTAGTCTTGTTTGTAACACTCTGTAACATATTTACCTTATCTTAACACACATTTACACATTGTTAACAGTATCATAACTCTGGAGAAATGTACAAGGAGTCAGAACTAAACCTAAAATGGACGTGACTTTGATAAAAGCAGAGCGGCGCCCATCACACTCAACCTGCTACCGCTAACAGCTAGACATGCTACGACATTAGCCTTCCCAATACATTCATATTTTACCACAGCAACGCCTTTCCTGAGTATTCATACATTCAGCAACATGTTAAAATACCGACCCCCAGTTAGATGACTTAACTTATTGTTTCACCAACCTGTTAAACAGAAGAAATAATTTGAGACAGGGCACTTCACGTCTGTTTCCTTAGTCTCGCTCAGCAGAAAGAGAGAGAGTAAAGCAACACGTACTGTCGTAAAGACGGTAAAGGATGCCTAGTGAAGCGCCACACTGCCCCCTGCTGACGGAAACAAAACAACTTCTGATGTTTACAAAAATATACCAATGGTGAAAGCAGGTTGATTAAACACATTACACAATATTAGATTTACAATCATCACATTTGTGATAACACTTTAGTGGGCATCACAGTTGCATACATTCGCAGGAAAGCCCAGACTTCCCTCTCCCAAGCCTCTTCGTCCAGCTCTTCCCGCTGAATCCCGAGGCGTTCCCAGGCCCTGTGTCCTTGGTCTTCCCTGGGGTCTACTACCGGTGGGACGTCCCCTGAACACCTCACCAGGGAGGCGTCCATGAGGCATCCTGATTAGATGCCCGAGCCACCTCATCTGGCTCCTCTCAAGGCGGAGGAGCAGCAGGTCTACTCTGAGCTCCTCCCGGATAACTGAGCTTCTCACCCTATCTCTAAGGGAGAGCCCAGCCACCCTACGGAGGAAATTCATTTCGGCCGCTTGTAACTGCGATCTTGTTCTTTCGGTCACTACCCAAAGCTCATGACCAGAGGTGAGGGTAGGAACCAAGATCGACTGGTAAATCGAGAGCTTCGCCTTTCGGCTCAGCTCTCTCTTCACCACGACGGATCTGTGCAGAGTCCGCATTACTGCAGACGCCGCACCGATCCGCCTGTCGATCTCCCGCTCCATCCTTCCCTCACTCGTGAACAAGACCCCGAGGTACTTGAACTCCTCCACTTGGGGCAGGATCTCATCCCCGACCTGGAGAGTGCACTCCACCCTTTTCCGGCCATGGACTCGGATTTGGAGGTGCTGATTCTCATCCCGGCCGCTTCACACTCGGCGGCGAACCGAGATGAGGAGCAGCGCGCACACACACCACTGAGATGGCTGCTCCGTCCCACTGTCAGTCAGGGTGAAAACTTACCGTTCTCTCACGGGACTCCGGGAGCTGTGTTGTTGTTGGCAGGCTTCCAAAATTTCCAGCCGCACTCTGCCAGCGAGGGAGGGGCAATGCATGCGCTGCATGTGCACACAGGGCTGTTTCAAGGAATTTGGGGGCCCCAAGCAAAATGGACTTGGAGGCCCCCTCACCATCCCACCCTGCCCACCCAAAGCCTACAGGAACCTCAGCATAGACACACTGTTGAAGTTCAACCACACATTATATCAATAAAATATTTCTTAACAGTGCAAATACTGCTTACAAATGTTGCATATAGGCTACTGCACACGTAGTATATTTACTTATTTTATTTAAACATTTGCAATCAACATATAAACAAAGTGAAAATTCGGTATTGAATATAAAATCCAACATAGATAAAAGAACACACACACATATAAGATTAACCTTTAAAAAATATGCAAAATATCTACATCTGCTGTTTGTGAGCCTTGGCTTCAGCAAAGGCAACCACAATGTCCTCCATGTCCAAAGACCGGCGAACATCACGCTCAATTGACGTAACGGCCAGTCCTGTGAGTCTCTCTTGGCTCATGGTGGACCTCATGTATGTCTTTATCAGCTTCAAAGCTGAAAAGCTCCTCTCACCTTGAGGCCACAGTCACAGGGAGAGTCAGGAGTAGCCGCAAGGCAATGCTTAAATTACTGTAAAGATCCAGTAACTTTTCACTGTATATGTAGTTCAGCATGTCAAATGGGCAGGTGGCTAACATAAACAGGGATCATCCCTATGTTCCCCGCTTTGTATGTGACCGGGGAACACACACACACACACACACACACACACGATCCCATCTACAGTTAGCCAGTTAGCTGAGTTAGCCGCCGAGCTAGCAACAGAGTTAGCCGAATTCGCCGGCCAGCTCGGGGCCCAAGGCAATTGCTTGGTTTGCTTGTCCTGTTGCGACGGGCCTGTAGTTCAGCATGTCAAATGGGCAGGTGGCTACATGGTCTGGGAAGCCGAGTTAATCGCCGAGTTAGCAGATGAGTTAGCCGCCAAGCTAATAACGGAGTTAGCCGCTGAGCTAGCAACTGTGGGGGGGCCCCTTGAGGGGGATTCCGATAACAGTGTCGCTGCACTTTCCTGCATTGACCATCACAGCATTTAAGGGACGGCCACACAGTTTGTCGTTGCATTCAATTCATAACCAGTCGTTGTCTCGGGGCCCCCGGCCAGCTCGGGGCCCAAGGCAATTGCTTGGTTTGCCTGTCCTGTTGCGACGGGCCTGTGTGCACACACGTATTTTCAAGTCGTACACACGGTTAGTTATTGATGTACCGGTACATCAGCTGTGGTTGTTGCTCCCGGTAACCGTGTTGTGTGTGTGAGAGCGTGAACAGCTGCACTGTGAGCTGGGTCTGATTCATGTTGTGGTAGCACTTTTTCCCCGCTAGTTGCGTATACTAGCTCTCTGGAGCATGAAGTGCAGACTAACTTTTTACACCAGCTACCAAAAGGCTTACCATCTTCTATCCAAGCCCAGCGCCATTTATTTTTTAATCCTTTATCAACTAGGAGGGCATCTTCCCCAGGATTCATGAACTTGCTCTCCATCCTACTCTCCTTCAACGTGACGTACTCTTTACCCAATGTGAGTCCTTGCTGATGGCATCTATGTAGTATAGAAACCATAGACTTTTCCAAGACCCGCCCCATTCTACTTCTGAGTAGCTAATAATGCTCGTTTGAGATCATTGGCAGACAAACTCATAAACTCGTAAGTGATGGTTACGATATCAAGACGGTCTTTTTAGAAAATATAATACTTTTTTCCGGCAGCCAAACGCTGCATGCCGGACATCTTTGAGCTCTGCAGAAGAAGATCTGAATGATCACATGCTCACATATAATGATTAATTGTCGAAACGTGTTGCCATTTTCCTATATTTTTTCAATAGCCTATTTGCAAGACCATAAAGAAACCCTAATCAATGACAATAACACCTGATCAATAATCATTGAAAATAGGACAGCTTCTGTAGGCTGGATGTGTTTACTGAAGAATAATTTTAAATGACTGAATGAAATGAAATGAATATTATAATCTACTGTTTTGAACATGTGACTGATTCAGTATCCTTTCTAATAAAATATCAGTAAAGAAAACTAATGTTGTAAACTGTATGATCATGAAGAAGAAGAGAATGAAAGAAATGATGAAGACTGTAAAGTAACTACTGTTTGCATGTTTTATCAGGTGTATATGTGGATTGGTGTTTGAGAATTTTATTGTAATTCAAACTTTTACTTTGATGCAGTGTATTGTAAATGTATAACGTATCAATATATCATAATATAATATGATAAAAATAGAAATAAAAAATGAAAGGGAAATTAAATGATATGCATGCTTAAATCCATCATCTTCCCAGTCTGTAAATTATCATTAAGTGCTGAAAATGTTTCTGTGTGAATAAAAAGTAAAAAAAAAATAAAAAGTTTACTGAATCCCAATCGTGTGACCTCAGGAAGGATCGATGAAAGAACTCTGAATCGCTTATTCTGTATATTACTACACTCTCCACAGGTTGTCCAGTAAGAACAGTAAAGGCATGAATACGTCAATTACTCCAGTATGACACACACACACAGACACACCCACACACACACACCTCCCCATGAAAACTAAAGACTGTCCTGTTAGTCCTGGAAGGTGTGTGCTGCCCCCTGCTGGACAAAACTGGAACACCTCAAACCTCTTCACTGTTTATTGTGGTGTGGTTTGCACATTTAAAGTGCAGTGTGTCCAATTGTCCAGGTGTGTGTGTGTGTGAGTGTGTGTGGGGTTGAGGTTTACTAGGAGCAGTGCTGGTTGTACAGTCTGACAGCTGCAGGGAGGAAGGACCTGCGATATCGCTTAAGTAATCACTAAAGTAAGCTAAATATTAAAAGTATATCAGCTATAAAACCGTAACCTACCTTTTACAATCAGCGCCCCATAAGAGGGTATATATAACTAACAAGTCTGAGTACTTATTTCACCTCTAATAGGGTTTTGAAGAGCAAATGATGATGATGATGATTATTATTATTATTATTATTATTATTAATAATAATAATACACTTTATTAGTGAATTTATTTAAGTACAGTATAACAAAAAAACAAAACTGGAAAGCCATAGGAGAAAAAACAAACAAACAATCAATTACAATTTTCTGGGGTCTGATTAAGACTGACAGATGCTCGTAACAGACACAGTGCCTTTTTAGATTTTATATCTTTCAAGGAGTCAAAAAATATAGAAAGTTCTTTTTTTAAACAGGAAATGGGAGAGCCAATTATATTTTGCTGCTGGTTTTGGGATCTGGGAAACAGTTACAGAGTGGAGTGACACCTCCTTAAATAAACGATCTTTGCTTCTGGTTTTAGGATCTGGTAAACAGTAACAGAGTGAAGTGAAACCTCATCTCTCTGTTATAAACGATCTTTGCTGCAGCGCACTACGCCCTTCAGTTCCGCCCAAAAGGGAAATGACGCCGGCGCAGAAAATGGCGTCCGCAAAGCCAGTGGACCGCTGTGGTTTGTTACCCGTTTAATTTAACACCGAGGAGTGGAGGGGTGTCTCTTCGTCTGGGCTTACTGGGCGACACCATGGCGGAGCACCGCCGCCGTCCGCTTTCCTGACTCCGGCATCGAACCCGCACCTTCATGTCCGACGGAGCCAGAGCTGCCTGGTCGAAGAGGGGCTGTGGGGATTCGCACCGCCGAGGTGAGACGACTGGACTTTAGCCGCTAAGCTAAAGCTGTTCCCCCGGCTCGAGCTCAGCCAGATCCCCCGGTAGCTCCGGTAGACAGTTACCCGGGTTACTGTGACGGTTACCCGGGTTACCGCAGCCGCAGCGACCGTTAATGACCGTTAGCTGTTAATTCTCCATCGTTATAACGGCTGGTCTTTGAACGCACCAGAGCTGGAGGTGCTGCCTTTGTTTTGGGATGTTAATCTGAGCATGCACTGCCTCTCTGGCTCTTTGACAGCTATTATTATAGATTATTATACTTTATTCTCCTTTTTATTATAGTTTAGAGCACTAATATGATCCCCCAACTCCTTTTAAACTCTATTAAAAACAGTCACATCCAAACTAACTCCTCTACTGCTAACTATTCAAGATGTCAGTTTTCATCCTGGTCTGTCCACACTCTTATATTATAATAATAAAGACTTTAAAGTAAAACTAATAAAAGTACATTTGTCTTGTATGTGTGCACAAGATTGGCCAACAAAGCTGACTCTGATAAAACACAAAGTATAAATATTTCACTTTAAATATTTGTGCAATAACAATATATAACTCAGGTATATTGTCACTCAACACCAATATTACTCCTTTACATAAAGTTATATTATTAGACATTATTCTCCTTTTTATTATAGTTTAAGACACTAATATGATTCCCAATGCATCTAAACTTTATTAAAAATAGTCCAAATCAAGCTAACTCCTCTTCTACAAACTAATCAAGTTGCAGTTTTCATCCTAGTCTTATCCACACTCTTTTAATAATTATAATAAAGACTTTAAAATAAAATGATTGTGCACAAGATTGGCCTACAAAGCTGACTCTGATAAAACACAAAGTTGAAGTCCTGACAATAGATGATGCTTCAGATGTGCAATATTTATATTTCACTTTAATAATATGAAACTCAGGTATATTATCACTCAACACCAATATTACTCTTATACATAATGTTTATTATCTTACAACTATTAGTTTACTATTACTCTTATACTTTTTTTATTTAACGCTCTTCTATTTTTAGTATCCACGTCACTGCTGCTGCATTTATGTACAGTTTCCCATTGTAGGATTAATAAAGGAATATCTTATTTTATGTGTAAATTGCTGCACAGAAACTACAGATTTTAAAACATGAATGCTTCATAACTATCAGCTCAGAAAGCTCTTTACAATCACCACAGTGTAAAGTATAATTTTACCATAATAAACTTTATGTCATAATTATTGATGAATTCTTGAGTCATGGCCAAAAACTTGTGTGTTGTGAGGTTACAGTGAGTTGTACAGGAAGTTGACATTTGTGCCACATTTTGAAAAGAAAAAGTCCCTGAAGGTGTGACGGCATGCAGGACACGACTGCTACCGGCACAGAGGCATAAAAATAGTAACATATAAACAAGTATAAAGGACAAAAAGAGGGGGAAGAAAATACCAGGAACTACTATCATATAAGACAACCCTGCTAAATCTCTTTTAAACATCTGTAAGCTGCCAGATGTTCACGTCTTTACTGACTTCACTTCACCGACTTCCCAACATGCACAGAGAAGGAGAAAATAGATCTTTTTATTTTATTTTTTTAAGACTTTTTAGACCTTTTAGACCTTCTCTGTGCACTTTGGAGGTTGGTGTTTGACCCTGATGAAGCCACATTGGTCTAATAATAATAAATAAAGTTGTTCTGTGTAGTTCAAGTGCTGCTGGAATTTTGAGCTTTGTAGGAGCGTACAGAGCAAAAACACCAACTTATAACACGATTAGTCATATTTTAATAAAAGAAAAAGCCAAATATTTGCTTGTTGCAGCTTCTCAAATATAAGGATGAGGATTTACTAACTGGTTTTTGATAATATATGACAGTAAATTCAATATATTTTGTTTTTTTAGAGAGTTGGTCAGCTGAAATGAGAGATTTAGGAGCATCGCTTTGCACTCTGGAAGCTGTAATAGAAAATGTTTCACTTCTATTCAATGCTTTAAAGAATTAACAATCAATTTATAGTGAAAATAGTCATATAAGACAGTTAAACTCATTAGTTACAACCTTACTGAGGAATTAAAGAGAATTAAAAGCAGCATTTATTATATTCTTTTTGGATTATTGGAGCTCTGATCAAGTTAAAATAAAAGTGTTTATTTCACATTAGCACACCCAAACACTACAAACATTACTAATGAACTGAAACATATACTTAAATTAGTTTATTTATGTTTTTCCTAGTTTAAAAAGTCATGTGATCTCTATATGTAGTCCTTTGAGCTATAAATACTACAGCTGATTTCTTCACTGTATTTTAACCCTTGTGTCGTCCTCCCGGGTCAAATTGACCCTGTCCGTTTTGAATGTTCCTTCTTTCCTCCCTCCTTTCCTTGCTTCTTCCTCCCTTCCTTCTTTCTTCCTCCCTTCCTTCCTGTCTTTCCTCCCTCCCTTCCTTCCTCCCTCCGTCCTTTCCTTCCCTCTTCCCTCCCTACTTTCCTTCCTTCTTCCTCCCTTCCTTCCTTCCTTCCTTCCTTTTTCCTCCCTCCCTCCCTCCCTCCCTTCCTTCTTTCCTCCGTCCTTCCTTCCTGTCCTTCCTGCCTTCCTTTCCTTACTTCTTCCTCCCTTCCTTCTTTCCTCCGTCCTTCCTTCCTTCCTCCCTCCCTCTCTCCCTCCTTCCTTTTTCCTCGCTCGCTCACTCGCTCGCTCACTCTCTCCCTCCCTCCCTTCCTTCCTTCTTCCTCCCTCCCTCCCTCCTTCCTTCCTTTTTCCTCCCTCCCTCCCTCCCTTTCTTCCTTCTTCCTCCCTCCCTCCCTTCTTCCCTCCCTCCCTCTTCCTTCCTTCCTTCCTTCCTTCCTTTTTCCTCCCTCCCTCCTTCCTTCCTTTTTCCTCCTTCCCTCTCTCCCTCCCTCCCTCCCTCCCTCCCTCCCTCCCTCCCTTCCTTCTTCCTCCCCCTCTCCCTTCCTTCCTTCTTCCTCCCTCCCTTCCTTCCTTTTCCCTCCCACCCTCCTTTCGTTCCCTCCCCCGTTCCTTCCTTTCCTTGACTCGAGGACAACAGGAAGGTTAAAACAGTCTGAGGTTTACTAACTATATTTTATATCTTTTTTTCTTCTCCTTTTTTCATCTCTTCTTTTTAGAACCAGGGAAACATAAACACAGGAAATGCGAGCGGCCCCCTTAGCGCTCAGCCATCCAAGCCTGTGATCGTTCGCCCGGGCTCCAAAAGGTACGAGAACTCCCCCAAAAAAACACTGCATCACATGACCCTCGTTAAGCTTTAACTCAAGACCCTGGTTCACTCCTGTCCATCTGACCCTCCTGACCCTCCTCCTCCTTCTGACCCTCCTCCTGACCCTCTTCCTCCTCCTCCTCCTCCTCTTCCTCCTCTACCTCTTCTTCCTTTCTCCTCCTCCTCCTCCTGACCCTCCTCCTCCTCCTCCTGACCCTCCTCCTCCTCCTCCTGACCCTTCTCCTCCTCTTCCTCCTCCTCCTGACCCTCCTCCTCCTCCTCCTCCTGACTCTCGTCCTCCTTCTGACCCTCCTCCTCCTCCTCCTCCTCCTCCTCCTGACCATCCTCCTCCTCCTCCTCCTCTTGACCCTCCTGACCCTCCTCCTCCTCCTACTCCTCCTCTTCCTCCTCCTGACCGTCCTCCTCCTCCTCTTGACCCTCCTGACCCTCCTCCTCCTCCTGACCCTCCTCGTTGTCCTCCTCTTCCTCCTCCTCCTGACCCTCCTCCTCCTCTTCCTCTTCCCTCTTCCTCCTCCTCCTCCTCCTGACCCTCTTCCTCCTCCTCCTCCTCCTGACCCTCCTCCTCCTCTTCCTGACCCCCCTCCTGACCCTCCTCTTCCTCCTCTTCCTTTCTCCTCCTCTTCCTCCTGATCCTGACCCTCCCCCTCCCGACCCTACTCCTGACCCTTCTCCTCCTCCTGACCCTCCTGACCCTCCTCCTCCTCCTCCTCTTCCTCCTTCTCCTTTTCCTCTTCCTTTCTCCTCCTCCTCTTTCTCTTCCTCCTCCTCCTGACCCTCCTCCTCCTCTTCCTCCTCCTTCTGACCCTCCTCCTCCTCTTCCTCCTCCTCTTCCTATCTCCTCCTTTCTCTTCCTCCTCCTCCTCCTCCTCCTCCTCCTCCTCCTCCTCCTCCTCCTCCTGACCCTCCTCCTCCACCTCTTGACCCTCCTGACCCTCCTCCTCTTCCTCCTTCTCCTTTTCCTCTTCCTTTCTCCTCCTCCTCTTTCTCTTCCTCCTCCTCCTGACCCTCCTCCTCCTTCTGACCCCCTCCTCCTCTTCCTCCTCCTCCTGACCCTCTTCCTCCTCCTCCTCCTCCTGACCCTTCTCTTCCTGACCGTCCTCCTCCTCCTGACCCTCCTCCTCCTCTTCCTCCTCCTCTTGACCCTCCTGACCCTCCTCCTCCTACTCTTCCTCCTTCTCCTTTTCCTCTTCCTTTCTCCTCTTCCTCCTCCTCTTGACCCTCCTGACCCTCCTCCTCCTCCTCTTCCTCCTTCTCCTTTTCCTCTTCCTTTCTCCTCCTCCTCTTTCTCTTCCTCCTCCTCCTGACCCTCCTCCTCCTCCTCCTCCTCTTCCTCCTCTTCCTTTCTCCTCCTCTTCCTCCTGATCCTGACCCACCTCCTCCCGACCCTCCTCCTGACCCTCATTCTCCTCCTCCTCCTGACCCTCCTTCTCCTCCTCCTCCTGACCCTCCTCCCCCTCCTCCTCTTCCTCCTCCTCCTCCTCCTCCTCCTCCTCCTCTCCCTCCTCCTCTTCCTCCTCCTCCTCCTCCTCCTCCTTCTCCTCCTCCTCCTGACCCTCCTCCCCCTCCTCCTCTTCCTCCTCCTCCTCCTCCTCCTCCTCCTCTCAGCCATCTGCTTCACTTCAGTCCTTTTGTATTTTTAGACGTGACTGGTTAAACATTTTTTAAGCTGCTCAGTTAATGACATGCAGCCATAAACTCTGAGGTTCTACTAGTAGTTCAATATTTTACCTTCACTTCCCGTCGTCTACTTTATTATCCACTCTTAAATAAGTTGGTTAAGGATGTTTTATTGTGTCCATGTGGTGTGGTTTAAATTTAAAGGGTTAAAATGTGAAAATAAACGTATGAATAACTTCACACATTCTTTTTTTGTGGACCCAGCATCAAATTTCTGCTTTTAATCCATTTAGAGAGAATATATTAGAGGATTATGGTAAAAATGTCTAAGTGGTGTAACCATAAAAACTTTGAAAGGAAGGGAGGGAGGGAGGAAGGTAGGAAGGGAGGGAGGGAGGTAGGGAGGTGGGAATGAAGGTAGGAAAGAAGGAAGGGAGGAAGGAATAAAGGAAGGGAGGGAGGGAGGAAGGAAGGAAGGATTATGGTAAAAATGTCTAAGTGGTGTAACCATAATAATTGAACGTAGCTTAAAAACAGTAAATAGTCAATAAAACAGCATATCAACTAGTTTGGCATGATCTTACATTATAACTTTTATATTAAATAAAGCTAATGGAATACTATTGTTCTAAATATTACATTTAATCTGGGTAACCATGGAGACCAGGAAACATTTACAGTCAATATTAGTATCAGTCCACTTAAATACACTGTAGGTGATAAAATGTTTAAGATTTATCATTCTTTTGTGGTTACACCATTTGACATTTGGTGATATAAAACTAACAATAATACTAAATGTACATTTTAACAAACATGATGCTGCTTTTAAGACAATTTTTAACATATTTTTGAATCGCTCATCTTGCCGACCCTTCTTTATTACTAACCCTTAATAATAATTCATTATCTGCAGAGTTACAATTGTTCTAAAAACATTTTCATAGTTTTCTCCGTCATTTTATTATATTCTCTCAGTTATAACAACATTTCTGCTCACTGAATAAATAAGTGTTGATAAGAGCGGACATGATAACTAAGCTGCAGCGAGTCGAGGAACAAACCAACAGTTTTTCCAGATTATCTTTAACTCTCCTGTTCTCCTCAAGGAAGGACAGGAGGAAAAGAGGAGGAAGTAAGGAGAGAAGGGAGGGAGGAAAGGAGTAAGGATGAAAAGAGGAAGGAATTTAGGAGAGAAGGAAGGGAGGAAGGAAGGAAGGAATTTAGGAGAGAAGGAAGGGAGGAAGGAAGGAAGGAATTTAGGAGAGAAGGAAGGGAGAAAGGAAGGAAGGAATTTAGGAGAGAAGGAAGGAAGGAAGGAAGGAAGGAAGGAAGGAAAGAATAAGGACGAAAAGAGGAAGGAATTTAGGAGAGAAGCAAGGGAGGAAGGAGAGGAGGAAGGAAAGAAGGACGAAAGGAAAGGACTAGGAAAGGAGGAAGGAAGGAAGGAAAGGAGGAAGGAAGGAAGGAAAGGAGTAGGGAGGAAGGAAGGAAAGGAGTAGGGAGGAAGGAAGGAAAGGAGTAGGGAGGAAGGAAGGAAGGAAAGGAGTAGGGAGGAAGGAACGAACAGTCAAAAGAGACGGGGTCAATTTGACCCGGGAGGACGACACAAGGGTTAAACCACTTTCTTTTCTCTTTTTAAATCTTGAGGTTAAATTCAAAGAGATCTTACGTCATTTCACTAGAAGCCTGCGGTCGCTCTGCTGCTGAGACTCTACTAGGTCAAAGATGAAGCACAAAGTTTATCTGTAAACCCACAAGTTTCTCTGTGTGACTTCATTTTACCTTCTAAAGCAGGAGTGTCAAACTCATCTTCATTCAAGGGCCACATACAGACCAATCTGATCTCATGTGAGCCGGATCATTAAAGAGATGGAAGGAAAGAAGGAAAAAAGAAAGAAAGGGAGGAAGGACAGATGGAAGGAAGGGAGGAAGGACAGAAGGAAGGAAGGAAAACAAGACAGGAAGGAAAGATGGAAGGAACGAAGGAAGGAAAAAAGAAAGAAAGGGAGGAAGGACAGATGGAAGGGAGGAAGGACAGATGGAAGGAAGGAAAACAAGACAGGAAGGAAAGATGAAAGGAACGAAGGAAGGAAAAAAGAAAGAAAGGGAGGAAGGACAGAAGGACAGAAGGAAGAAAGGAAGGACAGATGGAAGGGAGGAAGGACAGAAGGAAGGAAGGAAAACAAGACAGGAAGGAAAGATGAAAGGAACGAAGGAAGGAAAAAAGAAAGAAAGAAAGAAAGGGAGGAAGGACAGAAGGAAGAAAGGAAGGACAGATGGAAGGGAGGAAGGACAGAAGGAAGGAAGGAAAACAAGACAGGAAGGAAAGATGGAAGGAAGGAAATAAGGAAAAAAGAAAGAAAGAAAGGGAAGAAGGACAGAAGGAAGAAAGGAAAACAGACAGGAAGGAAAGATGAAAGGAACGAAGGAAGGAAGGAAAAAAGAAAGAAAGAAAGAAAGAAAGGAAGGACAGAAGGAAGAAAGGAAGGACAGAAGGAAGGAAGGAAAACAAGACAGGAAGGAAAGATGAAAGGAACGAAGGAAGGAAGGAAAAAAGAAAGAAAGAAAGAAAGAAAGAAAGAAAGGAAGGACAGAAGGAAGAAAGGAAGGACAGAAGGAAGGAAGGAAAACAAGACAGGAAGGAAAGATGGAAGGAACGAAGGAAGGAAAAAAGAAAGAAAGAAAGAAAGGGAGGAAGGGACAGAAGGAAGAAAGGAAGGACAGAAGGAAGGAAGGAAAACAAGACAGGAAGGAAAGATGGAAGGAACGAAGGAAGGAAAAAAGAAAGAAAGAAAGAAAGGGAGGAAGGACAGAAGGAAGGAAGGAAAACAAGACAGGAAGGAAAGATGGAAGGAACGAAGGAAAGAAAGAAAGAAAGAAAGAAAGAAAGGGAGGAAGGACAGAAGGAAGAAAGAAGGACAGATGGAAGGGAGGAAGGACAGAAGGAAGGAAGGAAAACAAGACAGGAAGGAAAGATGGAAGGAAGGAAATAAGGAAAAAAGAAAGAAAGAAAGGGAAGAAGGACAGATGGAAGGAAGGAAAAACAGACAGGAAGGAAAGTGGGCCGGATTGGATACCTTGGCGGGCTGGTTCTGGCCCCACGGGCCGCATGTTTGACCCCCCTGTTCTAAAGTAAAGTGAATTAACTGGAGGTTTGTTTCTCAGACGTTACCGTTGATCTTTAATGAGTGTATAATTAATCTTGCTCATGTCAGTTAATCGTGGTGTTCCCTGTTGCCATGACAACAAAGGTTGCATATCTTATCATAAGGAATTTGAAAACTTGACCCTCCTCCACTACCTCTCCTCTTCCTCTTCCTCCTCCTCCTATTCCTGACCCTCCTCCTCCTCCTCTTCCTGACCCACCTCCTCCTCCTCCTCCTGACCCTCCTCCTCCTCCTCCTCCTCCTCCTCCTGACCCTCCTCCTCCTCCTCTTCCTTTCTCCTCCTCTTCTCCTTCCTCTTTCTCCTCTTCCTCTTCCTGACCCTCCTCCTTCTCTTCCTTTCTCCTCCTCTTCTTCTTCCTCTTTCTCCTCTTCCTCCTCTTCCTGACCCTCCTTCTCCTCTTCCTGACCCTCCTCGTCCTCCTCCTCCTCTTCTTGACCCTCCTCCTCCTCCTCCTCTTCCTGACCCTCCTCCTCTCCTCTTCCTCCTCTTCCTTTCTCCTCCTCTTCTCCCTCCTCCTTTCTCTTTCTCCTCTTCCAACCCTGATAATTAAATATTCCCTCCTGACCCTCCTCCTCCTCCTCCTCCTCCTCCTCTTCCTCCTCCTCCTGATCCTCCTGACCCTCCTCCTCCTCTTCCTCTTCCCCTTCCTCTTCTCCTCTTTCTCCTGACCCTCCTGATTAAATATTTCTAACACTCTCTGACTCTTGACCCTCAACCCTGATAATTAAATATTCCTCCTGACCCTCCTCCTCCTCCTCCTCCTCCTCCTCCTCCTCTTCCTCCTCCTCTTCCTCCTCCTCCTGACCCTCCTCCTCCTCCTCCTCCTGACCCTCCTCCTCCTCCTCCTCTTCCACTTCCTCCTCCTCCTCCTCCTCTTCCACTTCCTCCTCCTCCTCCTCCTCCTGACCCTCCTCCTCTTCCTGACCCTCCTCCTCCTCCTCCTCCTGACCCTCCTCCTCCTCCTCTTCCTCCTCTTCCACCTCCTCCTCTTCCTCCTCTTCCTTTCTCCTCCTCTTCTCCCTCCTCCTTTCTCTTTCTCTTTCTCCTCCTCTTCCCCTTCCTCTTTCTCCTCTTCCTCCTGACCCTCCTGATTAAATATTTCTCTGACTCTTATTTTATTTATTTATTTTATGATATATACTCCTCTTCCACCTCCTCCCCTTCCTTGACCCTCCTCCTCCTCCTCCTCCTCTTCCTGACCCTCCTCCTCCTCCTCCTGACCCTCCTCCTCCTCCTCCTCCTGACCCTCCTCCTCCTCTTCCTGACCCTCCTCCTCCTCCTGACCCTCCTCCTCCTCCTCTTCTCCTTCTTCTTTCTCCTGACCCTCCTCGTCACCCTCCTCTCCCTCCTCCTCCTCCTCTTCCTCTTCCTGACCCTCCTCCTCCTCTTCCACTTCCTCCTCCTCCTCCTCTTCCTGACCCTCCTCCTCCTCCTATTCCTGATCCTCCTCCTCCTCTTCCTCCTGACCCTCTTCCACCTCCTCTTCCTGACTCCTCCTCTTTCTGACCCACCTCCCTCCTCTTCCTTCCTCCTCCTCCTCCTCCTCCTCCTCCTCCTCCTCCTCCTTATTTCATTTATTTATTCATTTATTTTATATTTATAATATATACACTACCGTTCAAAAGTTTGGGTCACATTGAAATGTTCTTATTTTTGAAGGAAAAGCACTGTACTTTTCAATGAATATAACTTTAAACTAGTCTTAACAGAAATACACTCTATACATTGCTAATGTGGTAAATGACTATTCTAGCTGCAAATGTCTGGTTTTTGGTGTAATATCTACATAGGTGTATAGAGGCCCATTTCCAGCAACTATCACTCCAGTGTTCTAATGGTACAATGTGTTTGCTCATTGGCTCAGAAGGCTAATTGATGATTAGAAAACCCTTGTGCAATCATGTTCACACATCTAAAAACAGTTTAGCTCGTTACAGAAGCTACAAAACTGACCTTCCTTTGAGCAGATTGAGTTTCTGGAGCATCACATTTGTGGGGTCAATTAAACGCTCAAAATGGCCAGAAAAAGAGAACTTTCATCTGAAACTCGACAGTCTATTCTTGTTCTTAGAAATGAAGGCTATTCCATGCGAGAAATTGCTAAGAAATTGAAGATTTCCTACAACGGTGTGTACTACTCCCTTCAGAGGACAGCACAAACAGGCTCTAACCAGAGTAGAAAAAGAAGTGGGAGGCCGCGTTGCACAACTGAGCAAGAAGATAAGTACATTAGAGTCTCTAGTTTGAGAAACAGACGCCTCACAGGTCCCCAACTGGCATCTTCATTAAATAGTACCCGCAAAACACCAGTGTCAACATCTACAGTGAAGAGGCGGCTGCGGGATTCTGGGCTTCAGGGCAGAGTGGCAAAGAAAAAGCCATATCTGAGACTGGCCAATAAAAGAAAAAGATTAAGATGG
>NC_070598.1:3172174-3175212 GCF_027409825.1 Scomber japonicus | reverse complement strand
CATGTAAAATTCTCCACTGGAGGTCACCGGTCCTTTTCGCCAGAGGTTGCTTGTACAGAACCCTCCACTGTGGTTTTAGTGTGTTCTGTCCCGGTCTCTGGGTCCACACCGTGGAGGGCCTGTTGCTCAGTCCGACCTTGTGAATGCTTTTCACACAGTTCATATACAGTGTTCTTTTGTCTGCTTTGTGCAGGGTCAGTTTCTGTGGGTTGGTTACTGTTAACAGGGGGCCGGTCAGGTCCCCCAGCCCTGGGCTCAGGGAAATGTCCGGGAAGGCGTCCGCTGTGTTGGGCTCACGTGTCCCCTCTGAGTGCTCAGCGAGGATCCGTCTTTCTTTATCAGTGAGTCTTGCCGTCCACAGCTCCAGGATCCGTTGTGCCACCCGGACAGATTGTAATCCCAGCAGAGAGCCCAGGGCCTGGGCGTCGTTCAGGGCCGGCCCCACCGCATCCACCAGCTGTTTCAGTATCAACGTTTTTGACTGGAGCAGCGCCCCCCTCAGACCAGGTGCTGCGTCGCTGCATACATCCAGTCTGGCCCCGTTGATCAGAGGTTCATTCAGCAGCCAGTGCAGAGAGTCGGCTGTAGAACAAGTTTTTTTCATAAAAATGTTCCAAGACTTAAAAACACTTTGATAAAAAGGAGGTAACCCGTTTAAAACTAAAAATTTAGGGTCAGTTAAAAACAGAGCTTTATCCAACCCCAAGTTACCTGCGCGTCTAAAGATGCAGCTGGCCACATCTCTCCACATTACATCAGCTGGACCTGTCAAGTATCTTTGTAAAAACTGAAGTCTAAAAGTCACAGCTCTACTGGCCAGGTGGATGAGGCCCTGTCCCCCCTCCTCTCTAGCTAAAAACAGCACCCCCTGTGGCACCCAGTGTAGACCCTCCCAAAAAAAATCCACCATTTTTTTTTGGAGGTTTGCTAATAAGTTTGAAGGAGGGTCCACACAGGTTAGTCGGTGCCACAGTTGGGATGCTACTAAGTTATTTAAAACTAGGACTCTCCCTCTCATGGACATTTGAGGGAGCAGCCATCTCCACTTTGACAGTTTCTCTTCTATCTTTTCTGTGACGGTCTCCCAGTTCTTCTCCACCACCCTTTGTGTCCCTACATAAATACCCAAATATTTAAAACCATCTTTTCTCCATTTAAGGTCTTGGGAAAAAACTGGGAGACCGCCACGCCAGTCACCAACAGCAAGGGCCTCACTTTTTTTCCAGTTTACCCTTGCTGCTGATGCTGTACTAAAATCATTAACAATGTTGATTAAAAGGTCTGCATCCCTCTGATCTTTAATAAAAACAACGACGTCATCCGCGTATGCTGATAAAATCATGTTTTCATTAAAACCAGGTAAAACCAAACCGTGGAGGCTAGAACGTAGCTTATGGAGGAGAGGTTCCAGGGAGAGTGCATAGAGCATCCCCGACATGGCACAGCCCTGCCGGACACCTCTATGCACCCTGAAAGGTGCACACAGACTGCCATTCAGTTTCAACACACTCTCAATCTCACTGTACATAACCTTGATCTTAGCTATAAAACCAGCGCTGAACCCAAACCTGTCCATTACTGTCCACAGGAAGTTGTGTTCAACGCGGTCAAAAGCCTTTTCCTGGTCTAGGGAAATCAGACCAGTGTCCAAACCCAATGAACTAGAGACGTCCAAAACATCCCGAATTAGGTGGACATTGTCCACCATTGACCTGCCGGGCACACAATATGTCTGGTCCCGGTGGATGACCTCCTCCATAGCCTTCCCCAGCCTGGAGGCCAAGACTTTGGACAGAATCTTGTAATCCACACAGAGCAATGACACGGGGCGCCAGTTTTTTATGTCCTGCAGGTTCCCTTTTTTTGGGAGCAGGGTGAGCACTGCTCTCCTGCAGGACACTGGCATGGAACCAGAGGCCAGACACTCATTAAAAACCTCCAGGACATCCTGTCCTAAGATGTCCCAGTAGGCTTTAAAGAACTCAGCTGTGAGTCCATCAATGCCGGGGGCTCGCTGGCCCTGCATGTTCCGCACCGCAGAGAGGAGCTCTGTCATTTGCAGAGGGCCAGCGAGCCGTGAGTTAGTCTCATCGGAGACCTGAGGCAGTCCATCACAGAACCCCTCTATGAGCACCTGCTCTTCTTTAAACTCACTGCGATAGAGTTCTGTATAGAACTCTACAGCTCTTTTTTGTATCTGGCTTGGTTCCATGATCTCCTGCCCCGTGTCAGAAAGCAGTGTGTGGATTACCTTCCTCTGTCCATTCTTTTTCTCCAGGCTGAAGAAGAATGCAGAAGGTGCATCCATGTCCCTGATGGTCTGGAACCGGGACCTGACCAGTGCGCCCTGAACTTTAACGTTTAACAGGTTGGCTAAAGCCATTTTTTTTTCTTTGAGGCTTTCAATACAGCCTCGATTTCCTGTGGACTCAAGCTCCACTATATCAGTCTCTAGATCCCTCATAGATCTGGTGATGTCTCGGGTAACATTGAGAGTATGTTGCTGACACAGGAGTTTGATTTGAGTCTTACCATGGTCCCACCACTGCCTAAGACTACTAAAATCACCCTTCCTCTGTCTAAAAACACCCCAGAAATACTCTAAAACCTCCCTAAAACTCCTATCATGTACTAAAACAGTATTAAAATGCCAATAAGCGCTTTTAGGTCTAAAACTCCTGATAAAAACTTTACATAAAAGCAAAGAATGATCACTAAAAACAGCTGGCACAATCCTACTCTCTTTAATAACATTAAAATGATGTTTAAAACAATAAATACGATCTAGCCTGGCTAAGGAGACCCTACTCTCTCTGAAGTGGGACCAGGTATACTGTCTGGAGTCTGGGTGCATCCTTCTCCACACATCCACCAGGCCATGAGAGAGGACCAGCTGCTTCAAGACGCGCTGAGAGGCTGGATGAGGCTCTGCATGGTTGCGATCTAAAATCGCGTCTTCCGTACAGTTAAAATCCCCACCCAAGAATAAAAAATCCTCCGCAGCACACCCGTTTAAAACATCATTCACTTTGGATAAA
>NC_070598.1:3149674-3167174 GCF_027409825.1 Scomber japonicus | reverse complement strand
ATACTTCTTCTCTCACATTTAGCAGCCTGAACTTGTTGATACATGGCATCTGTGTAGTATGTTCCCCTGTTTCTAGCAACCATGTCATCAATCATCTTGATCAGCTCCACCACTTGGTTTCTGTCTTTTTTCCTGTTGTCAAAGACGTGGAACCTGTTTCCACATCTCTGGATGACTCGTTGGAAGTCTGGGGGACCCTCACGTACATACTTTTGTATGGTCGTGTCTCCGAGATGATCACCCCAGGTAAACAGCACGATCATGAACTGGTTTGCTTTTGGACCAAACAGCTGTTGCAGAGCTTCCACTGTGTGTTTCTCTTCAGGGGGGAATCGACCAACTGGGAGGACCAGCAGGAACACATGAGGACCAGGACTTGAGAGTTTGACACATCTCGCAATTTCTTTTTTGATGACCTCTTCAGATTTCGAAGTGTTCAGCATCCCTGGTGTGTCTACCACAGTAACTTCTCTGTCATCCCAGCGTAACACATGTTTTTCACAGGTCGTAGTCACTAATTCAGTGCCAGGACAGGATCTGAAGCAATTCTCTCCCAGGATGGTGTTTCCAGTAGAACTCTTGCCCACACCAGTTTTTCCAATCATCACAATTCTCAGATCAGGACCTGAAAACCTGAAACCTGAAAAATCAGAACTTCAGTTTAGTTTCTCTAAAAGAGTTTATCTTTGGCTTCATGTATAAATAATTTAGTGAATATAAACACATTGTGATATATTTTAAAGCAAATTATGTCATTTAAATTAAGTCTGACTTGTAGATTGACCTGAACCCATTTCTTCTCAGCACCAGTTTTGTTGAAGACATTTATTTATACTGTAGCTTCACAGCTGACATGCCCCTTAATATTTACATAACAGGTCTATATAAACATGTGATTCCTGCAGATAACACACAGCTTGTCTCCTCTAAGATATTTTACTGCTCTGATCTGAGGACCGTGTCTGACAGTAAGTTTGTCATGATATCTGGCTGCATGGTGAACCTTGTTCACTTTGTTGTTGCATTGATGTAGAACAAAAAGATTAAGGTTATAATAATAATTCACAACTGTTCAGACACATCTTGAAAACACTTTCACCTTTTAAACTCTTCTTGTTGTCAGTGGAGGACCATGACCAAGGTTTCCAAACTGAATAAAAAAGCCAAATAAGAGTTAATGTGAGTTGATATAAAAGCTTTTGTCTGGTTGAATTAATTTATCATTTAAATCTTGTTTCTAGTATTTTTGGGCAGAACTGCTTATGACTATGAATGATGATTACCATTTTGTTCAGCAAAGCGTCTGTTTAACTCACTTTTCATGTAGGTGTTCTGGGTTGTCCTGTTTCCATCTGCTCCCCCCGCCTGTCTGTTATCAGAAATGTTCTTCTGCACTTCATCATGTTGAGGATTAAGATTCTTCAAGTGTTCGATCTACCAAGAAAAAACAAGAAAATACAGAAGTAACCTGTCAAAACTGCACTGAGGGACACAAACGAAAAATGGACATGATGACTCAGGAAATGAGAATGAAATTGTAAAGAATGTGACTCCCCTAATGGTATTATTCTTTGTTTTATTTGTTTGTTCCATTTTCATTTTCTTTTTAGTGATGTCCTTTTATTGTTGAAAAAAAGGGAAACACTAACAAAAATCAAAGTTAAAAAAAAACTGCACTGAGGGAATGTAAGGTTGAGGACAGATGTGAAAACTATTAAGGATTCTCCTGAAGTAAAAATGTATTTTTAAAAAATTGTCACTGAAGTGGTTTAACAGTGGAAAAGCTTCTGAATCAGGTCAGTGAAAATCATCAAGGAAGGAAGCAGCTAGAAATAAAAACACACGTCAGGTTTGGTGCTCTCTCTCATAGAGATTGAATTATGTTGCAATCTAGAGCAGTCTGCTTCATCTCAATCAGACCCAAGATTTTATCAGAATCATCCATCATATCAGGGTTGGGTAAGTTCAGATCCTGGCTCACCTGGTATTCTAGTAGAAGGTCTTTCAGCTTGTTCACATGTTCAGTGTAGCCCACCAGTTGTACTTCTTTCACTGCAGCTCTGGGATCTGGAACAAAGCTGACGTCCACTCTGAGCTCTTGAAGGTTTGCCTCATTTTTGGCTTTGATCAGGATTTCCTTCACTTTGTCCAGATGTGGAGATGAAGCTGTGGAGCCCTGCAGCTGCACAGTGACCTCACTCAGGTCTCTGAGCACTGCTGTCTCAGCCTCATCCAGGGCAGCAGAGGACAAACTGGACAGTACCAGGTCTGACCCAACCTCTAAGGATACAGGACTTCTGAGGCTCCGCTGGAAGCGGGTCTGGTACTTGGAGATGACACCACTGGATGTCATGAAGGTTATTAAAGCTGCAGAGAGCTTAACTCTCTTTTCCTTTGACTTTTTAATCGGATCTTCAAGCTTTGTCTCTGCTAACTGCACCTCTTCATCAGGACCCTCCAAGACGATCAAATTTACACCTCGGAGGATTTTAACTTTTGGGTGATGTGCTCGCCTAAACTCGTCTTCTACCAGTTTGAACTGCTTCTCCACAACCTGCAGTTCTTTATGGGTCAGCGATCTCTTCTCCACAACCTGCAGTTCTTTATGGGTCAGTGATGTCTTCTCCAGAACCGGCAGTTCTTTATGGGTCAGTGATGTCTTCTCCAGAACCGGCAGTTCTTTATGGGTCAGTGATGTCTTCTCCAGAACCGGCAGTTCTTTATGGGTCAGTGATGTCTTCTCCAGAATCGCAATTCTCTCCTTCACAGCCTAAAAAAATGTGTTATAAAAAGCTTTGAAAAATACACTGCTGGTAAATTCTTCAAAACTAGTTTGATGAGACCATCTGTGTATGCGGTCAATAGTATCCTGTTAGCTCACCTGTGAGTGTTTAGTAGATGACTGATCAATGGGTTTAGGGGTCTGAGGTGAATTGGTTTGACTCACGGTCAGGTGCTCCCCAGTAGGAAGAGCGTTATTGTGTAAAACCTTTTCCTGGTCTGTAAAACACAACAAAGTCCAAAGTCAAAATCCTTCATTTTAGCTCAAACTACAACGTCATCAATCAGATTTTGTTTGTAAAGCAGTTTCATACAAACAAAATATAACACAAAAGTCTTCAATAAAACAAGAACTACAGTCACATAAAAACACTGATATAATCAGCTCAGCATGAATTGTGAACAATCCACATTTAGTTGCAAAGTTATGGAATGAGAGAATAAAGTAGTGTTAAAGTTGGCTGGCTGTTAGTGTTTTATCTATTAGCTAAAATGAGTCACAGAGCGAGAGTGAAGAGGAAAACTCCAAGGAACACTTCTGCTGTTCTGACATTTTATGACTTTTCTGAAAATACATTTAATACAACTATTATAGTATAATTATCTTCATTATTTATTTATTTATATATGTCATATATGTCATATGTCATATATGTTTTGTCTTGTCACTAAAGAATCTCAATCTCAAAGGTCCCAATGATTATTCAAGGTGACAACACTACATTTCAGTCATAGTCTTAATATGTTGAAAAATTGTATTGAATGAATGAAACAATTAGTTTGGTTTGTTTTTTTGTTTTTTCTGGTGCATGCGCCCCATGTGACCCAATAAAAACAGGAAGTGAAGAAATGCTATCATAAAAGATAGGGTCTCTCTCTCTCTCTCAACCCAACTGGTTAAGGTAGCTGGCCAACCACCTAGATCCTGGTTGTGTTCAAAGTTTGTTACCAAGAAAGAGAATACCTTGTGTTAGTTTCACTCTTAGTTGGACTTTAAATACACTTTACACTCTATATAATGATTCTTTCATTCAGCTGTTCCAATTTCTCTATCTGCTGTACAGTCTTTAGTTAAATATTTGTTATGTACACACATGACAAAGAAATTTAAGTTCTGCAGAAATCTTCCCGGGGAAATCAGGTTTCTCCCAAATCCCCAATAACCAGTAACAGTTACTTTGCAGGATCAGAATTACGTCACTGCCCACCTGATAAGAGTTCATTCATGGTTTCTACATGTCTACATTGTATGATCATTTAGTCTGACTCAATATGTGTCTGTCCCATTTGAACCCCTGCAAGGCATTATATCCCATTCTATCTATTCTATGTTACTGTAAATCCGCTCAAAAAGCTGGGACTTAAATGTTGAAGCACAGAACCTGAAGAACAAAACATGTATAACTATCTAAATTCTTTCTGTCTGGACTGTACTTAATATTATGAGATATATAAAGACACAGACTGTTTCTCCTCACAGATCTGCTGTCTGGATGTGATGTCATGTTTGTCTCTTCCCGTGACTGACCTTCTGCTCCTGAGATGACGGTTGGCAACCTCGTCACCAGATCATTTCTGCTGAGCTCCTTTAAAATATTCTTCATCATCTCCACAGCTCCAGCAAATTCATATTTCTGCACCATCAGATCCACCACGTCCCGCATCTCTGCATTCGACAGCCGGCTCTCTTTGATAGGGGGTTTGTCACCCAACGTTTCATACTTCAGCGCCCACTTGAACTTCTCAAATTCACCAGGTTTTAAATCTTCCAGAATGTTGAGGAGGTCCAGGGCCGTCATTTTGACTCTCTGTTAAAATCAGAGAACACTGTTAAGAGAACAGTTGTATTTCTGTTTGCCAGTAGAAACACAGAATGAGTTTCTACTGGATCTGACTGATTTGACCTACAGCCCTGTTGTTTAGCTGAAGTTGTTGAAGGGTCAGAGAGAAGATCTTCAGTAAAACGTCTCACCACAAGTCTATTGAGGAGCTTTTTTTCAAGTTTTCTCACTTGTCATGGAAACGTACGTGTTAAAATTGACTTGATTTTTCTGTTGTTCTGTAAATGTTGAGGATAAGATAATAACCTTCTACAAGCTAATACTGAAACCACCTTAAACCTTAATTTTCACAAACAAATGTTTAAAGACCGTGTAAAGTGAATTCAGACATTTTCTTCTAAACACATTAAATAGGTCATAAATGTATTTCTAAAAAAGGTGTAAAAAGCATTTCAACCATTTAGATTTGAATTGTGGAGCTAGGCTTCACAAACTGTTTCAACATTTCTGTGTTCAGGATTTAGTGATTAGCATAAACCCGCCCCTGCTGCTGTAGAGGTATAAATACATTCAGTGCACTACTACTACTACTACAGTCTACAGTTAGCCAGTTAGCTGAGCTAGCTGCCAAGCTAGCAGCAGAAAGCTCTTAGACGTAGCGTCCATGTTTCTGGTAGAGGTGGTGACTTTGATTGACAGGTGACACTTGGTAGGGGGCGGGACTTCAGCGGACTCGGTGGGCACTCCAACAGCAGCAGAGAGGTTTTACACAACTTTGAAGCGTAATTTATTATATTTGGCGATTTTTTTTAATCATGCAAATTTGGCAGGGTGGTTAACACAGACTGTTTCTCCTCACAGATCAGCTGTTTGGATATGATGTTTGTCTCTTCCTGTGACTGACCTTTTCCTCCTGAGGCGATGGTTGACAACTTCATCACCAGATAATTTCTGCTGATCTTCTTTAAAACACTCTTGGTGACACAGCTCCAGTAAATGTATATTTCTGCACCATCAGATCCACCACGTCCCGCCTCTCTGCATTCGACAGCCGGCACTCTTTGATGGGGGAGGTGTTGCCCACCTTTTCATTCTTCAGGGACCATTTGAAGTCCTTAAATTGTTCATCACTTAGATCACACAGAATGTTGAGGAGGTCCAGCTCTGCTCTTTGGTAAAATCAGAGAACACTGATAAGAGAACAGGTGTGTTTCTGTCTGCCAATAAAAACTCATTCTGGGTTTCTACTGGATCTGACTGATTTGACCTACAGCTAAGCTGTTTAATTGATGTTGTTGAAGGGTCAGAGACTCAAGAAGATCATCAATAAAAACGTCTCACCACAAGTCTACTTAGGAGATTTCTATCAGATCAAGTTTTATCAGTTGTCATGGAAACGTATGTGTTAAAATGTTGTTTTTTCTGTTGTTCTGTAAATGTTGACGATAAGATAATACCCTTCTACAAGCTAATACTGAAACCACCTTAAAACCTTCATCATTTCAGGTGATATTGTACTTTTATGATATTTTGACAAACAAATGTTTAAACACCAAATAACAAAAACAAAAATGTACACTATGAATATGGGATCATGCACCAAAAAGACTGAACAGTATTTGAATCAACATGTGATGACAGTAGTCTGGTTCATGTTGTCAATCAACTCTGGTCAAACTACACCAACACAGTCCTGGAAGAGTTTCACCCTGAGAAAGTTTTTTCCCACCAGACTTACACCAGGTCTTTAGTGACTTTATGAATTCAGAGCCAAAATTAACAACACACACTGAAGAAGCAAACACTAAGAGTCTCCATGCAGTGAACTCTACTATAAATAACTGATCAATGATGATCAATTAAGTCTTTCAACAAGTGAGGAGGAAGTATTCAGGTCTTTTTACCAAAGTAAAAGCAACAGTGTAAAATACTACAGTACAGGTGATACTGCATACCAAATCTTACTAAATTACAAACATATTATGTCAGTTATATATTATATTATAGTTGATACATAAGAGTGTAACTGATTTCTTCTATATAAATCTATTTTTTGAAAGATCAGTTAAAGACTGAAAAGACTAACTTAAAGATCAGTCAGCTAGAGAATAGATTTTAAAGTTCTGCTACTGGTCTACAAATCACTGAATGGTATTGGGTTTTTTGTTTCCAATTCTTACTGTTAAATGTTTGTTTTATGTAAAGCACATTGAGTTGACATTGTGTATGAAAAACGCTATATAGATAAAACTGCCTTGCCTATAACAGTAGCATTAATACTTGTAGCACTAACAGGGATCTAATACTAACAGTCAAGTAAACCATTAACTCTGACTGTGAACTCAGAACTTAAGATTCAAGATAAACGCGTCTATAAAAGTGTAAAAGGAAGTTCTCTTCGACTTTAAACATTATTTAAACTCTGTCACTACAATGAACATTATAATGTGTATTACCTTTTAGGAAAGTATTAATAGTGTTAATAATTGTCATAACTGTCATAATTATATTAAAATAACAATCATTGAGCTTTTTTAGTTTAGTTTCGCTTTCATAGTATCTCCGATCTCCCTATTATTGATAAAGAATCGGTGTAAACATTACTTTTTGCAACAAGTAGCACTTATATAGTTTAAGAAAGTAGCAGAAATGGTCAGAAAATAGTTTTTTAGGATTCACTGATTTTTCTTTTCCTACCATGTGAACCCAGAGAGCTTCGTACAACTTAAAATCTATGTGGATATTTTTTCTCTTTTAATACAAATTAGTTTCCTTTCACTGTAACAATGAAATTACTAATAAATATGAAGTATGAAAAAAGTTATCATGGCCAAACTTACTCAGAGACATGATCCTCAGATCCAGTGGAGTAAAGTACAGGAGACAATCTGTGCGGAGTTGCTGATCTCCACCTGTGTTACACATTTACAATGTGAATAGGGCGTGTCAGCAGTGAAGGCAAAACAAAGGTCTTATATGTTCAACTGTGCTGAGAAAAGATGGTTCAGATCTTTCTACAAGTAAATTGTTTTATTTTTATCTATTGTATTTAACTCTTTGACTTTTACTCCTATCTTGATGGCAGTGCCTTACCTGATGATGCCAGAAAACACTGATTTATCCTGTTTTATGAGTTTAAACGATGAAGTTTGATACAGTGGTAGATTATTAACTGCGTCTTTTAACTGATGAATTGGTTTTAACGATCAGGTGTCTGGATTTTGAACTTGAAGAAACTTTCTGAAGGGAGAACTACGATGTCTGTGAAATGCAAAACAACATTACAACATGTGAAACACCTTTACAAAGTTACATTAGAAAAACACTTTCACCAAGGACAAAACCAATTTACATTTTAGAAAACAAATTAACTAGACAGGAAACACTTTTACAAACGACACAATCTTTACAGAAAGGGAAAATACCAAATACCAGACATGACGTGGAAATGATAAAGCGAGCAGATAGTCCAGTATAATTCCTCAGCTGCTAAATAAACTATAAACATATATACATATAGAAGTCTATTAATTAAACCAGCTGCTGCTCTCATGCTATGTACAACAGTGAACAGCGTTTTCTTCTCTCGACTCTTTCACAACTCGTTTCTTAGCAAAGTTTCTCTGTTCAATAATTACACACAAGAAATACATAGATGATTGATCTGTGACATCTGATGTTAATAGACTGGTCTTGATATATTATAATTCTAAAAATTAGAGTGTATTTGTAATTTAATGTACTTGTACAAATAATTACTTAATTTAAAAATAAAAAAGTGAATGGTTCCTGATTTACATGATGAGCTGTTAAAACACAAAGACAGTATAGTTTCAGTAACAAGACGACAGATAGAGGCACTGACTCAAAACGAACGCTTGTGTAGATGTGGGACAGTTTCAGGTTCAGTTCACTTTATTTATACCTGTAGGTCGATTTGTTTTGCAGTAGGAGAAGACATAAATCCATCTGAACACACATTTTACAAACAGCACAGACAATAAAATAAATATGATAAAATACAGACACAAATAAATGATTAAATAAGAATAGCTACATCAGCAACGTATACATCTCTGCTCTAATATTCAGCCTCTGAATCTCTGAGTGATGCTTATAATACACATTGAACCAAATCATTGAACAGATATTTTTAGTATAAAATCACAGAATGCTGCTTTGTCTATAAATATTTACAATGCTGTTACATTTACCTGCTTAGTCCTTCATATCCTAAATAACTAGGAACCCCATCTCATGCCAGATGTTTGAATTGTTGTTTCATGTTGTTCTGAAAACTAGAAAAAAATCACATTTACACATTAATAAGAAGAAAACCTGATTAATTTAGGAAATGATGGACATTACTGTGAATGAGTTGTGTCAAAGTATTTTTATGTGTTTGAGTAATTTAATTATTTTGATTTAGTCATTCTTATGGTTTGTTATTTTACATTATAAATGGATTGTTGTAACCTGTTTGGGACTGAGGGATGAGTTCAGAGGGTAGAAATATTCTGTTTACAATATTGAGTTGTTTATTCTTTTGAATTTTTGTGGTGTTTGTATGCTTGGAAATCTTGTTTGTATATAACCTAGAATTCAATATAAAAAATAAGTATATTAGGCTATATTATAGAAAGAGTTGATTACAAAACGGGATAGGCCTACAGTAAAAACAATGTTACATGTTATTAAGAATAATTCACAGACTTTAACACCAACAATAATAAACTATGTTCTGCTGTATAAAGAAAATACTGAAAACTGTCATCATGAAGCTCAGAGGATCAGAAACAGCAGCTGGATTGTGTTTCTCACAATGAAGATAAGAAATCACCTAATGTTGCACCTAATGGTCTCACTAAGGGGAGTAACGCCAACTTGTGGTGAGAACGGGAAAAAACACTTATCAGGAAGTTCGTTTTGGCTTTAAACCATAGACTGTTAAACATTATTTAAACTCAATAATTCAATTTAAATTCAATAGGTCTTCATGAACAATACGCTAGCACGTTTTACTGCTGCTGTGTAACTTAGCTCTCAGATCGTCTTCTTCTGTGAGACACTGCGTAACACACGAGAACAACAATGTTGCAGCGCCCTCTACTGGTGACCCCAACTACACACAACACATCACAAACATTATTCAAACTCCGTCACCACAATAAACATTATAATATATTATATTTCCTTTTTAGGAAGGTATTACCAGTGTTAGTAATTCTAGTAAGTCTAGTAAATCAAACCATAGCACAGAAAACAAAGTGAAGAGGTTTGAGGTGTTTCCGTTTTGTCCAGCAGGGGGCAGCACACACCTGCCAAGACTGACAGAGGACAGACTTTAGCTTTCATGAGGAGATCACGTAATAATTTCTTTTATACAGTCTATGGTTATAACATGAAACTTTTCACATTATAACGTGATACTGATCCGTTTTGTTTCTGGTGTGGCAGCAATACGCTTCTGTACCTGCCTGCATTTATTTATTTATATTTATCTTAGAAGTGTTTTTACTTTTTTCAATTATTTATATTCTAATCTTGAGCCACAGGTTAAGTGATTGCATTCATTTGCATTTTGTGTTGTTTTTTTTACAAAAAACAATTCATTTATGTCGTGACTTGAGTTGCAGGTTTAGCCTCACTGCATTAAGGACTGCACTTTTTTTAATTATTTTTTATTTAGAAAGAATTCAGTTATTTTTTATTATTATTTATTTTAAATACATATTTATGTAATATGTCATAATATGTTCCATCATGTTCTATGTTTAAAAATAAAAGTCTGTTCAATAGAAATTTCTTTTCTTTTTTCTTTTGTTTTTAAATGCAGACATTTCAAAATATCACATTTTATAGCTGTAATCATAATACTGTGAAACGGTGATATTTTTACCTAAGGTTATCAGACTGTCAGAATCTCATACCGGCCCATGCCTAGTGTAGAATGATCAAACTACATCTGAAAAGAGGAATCACATATCTTTCTTTTGTCTCTAACAGCATCTACAGGAACCTCTTCTGGCAACAACACAAACAGCACACGTAAGACTCATTACACACATATTTTAAATAATACTCTTGGATTTCCAAATGTTTTACCATTGCATATATATTTGTGGTTTGAGGTTCTCATTGCTGTTTTTTTATTTGTTTAGCACTCATCATCATCATCATCATCGGTGTAGCTCCTCTCGGTAGTAAAGCATGAGACCCGAGCTCGTTTTCAAAACAGGGTTTAATTTATTCACCGACCAACCCGTGAGAACTAAAGAAGATGAAAGTAAACAAACAATCTGGTGAATACATGCGCTAATTCAGAGCTTGCAGCTTAATAATATTACACATATACACAAATAAAACACACCTCGTAGGCTGCACACTACCAAAGGGGCTGAATCTTGTCCTTTCTTCTGTCTTTGTCTTCTTTATTTACCTTTAATGTCGTAACTCAACTCAAATCAACTTTACCGAGTGTGGAGACAACCAACCGTGTGGTTTTCCCTGTCATGCTCTGCCAGGTGGTGTGTCACTAAATTAGTACCGTGTAGAAACAAATACAAAACAATGCGTCCGCCTCAACTGAAACGCAGGTAGGAACTAAGAAATAAATAAATAAATGAGAATTAAATGAACTGACATGTCGGCAGTTACACTCCCACCAAATCACGAGTGATTTTCTTAGAACGACTTATGAGAGACATATATACTGTATATGAACATTACTTCAAATATTATCATGTAACAAGTCAATAACAATCAATAAGGCCAGCTAATAACACTGAGAGTGCGAGAATGGTACACTGCGGTCTTTAGTCTGCTTCCAACAGTGTAACTGTCTTCTGAATAGGCCTCTCCAGGTAGACTGGTTTGGAAGTGCGTCTTCCCATTTTATCCAGTGTTGGATCACTGAGTAACAACGTGAGTGTCCTCACTCTCTCATCCTTCCCAGGATGAACTTGCATGACCTTGGCTAACTTCCATCTGTTTCGTGGTATCCCATCATCCTTCAGAAGAACAATGTCGTTGACCTGTGCATTTCTGCGATCCTTAGTCCACCTTTGTCTGTTTTGGAGATGTAAAAGATACTCCTTCTTCCAACGTGACCAGAAGTTGTTGGCCAGGAGTTGAACTCGACGCCATCTCTTCCGCAGGTAAAGGTCTTCCCTGATGAACTTCCCAGGGGGAGGTGATATGATTGTGGACTTCATGGTCAGAATGTGGTTTGGTGTCAATGGCTCTGGACTGGATGAATCATTCAGGTTACAAACATTTTTTGTTCCGGTGAGAATTTGCAGCAGACTTTGGAGACAATCACAACTGAAATAAATAAACTAAAACTATGGTTTGACAAAAATAAATTATCATTAAATCTAAGCAAAACAAAGATCATGTTGTTTGGGAGACACAAGAAAGATTGTAATGTAGAATTGATAATAGACAATACTAAAATAGAAAGAGTACAGGAAATTAAATTCCTCGGTGTGATTTTGGATAATAAAGTCTGCTGGAAACCTCATGTTGGCTACATACAAGCAAAACTGGCAAAGTCCGCGGCAATTCTGTGGAAAACTAAACATATCCTGGATTATAAATCGTTGCACACTCTATATTACTCATTATTTTTGCCATATCTGACTTATTGTGTCGAAGTTTGGGGAAACACCTACAAAACCACTCTGCAGCCGATATGTACAATACAGAAAAGAGCATTAAGGACAATAAACAAAGCAGGATACAGAGATCACACAAACCCACTATTCATAAAATCACATATGCTGAAATTTTTGGATCTGGTCAAATTCAGAACGGCACAAATAATGTACAAAGCGAGAAATAACCTATTGCCAAAAAACATACAAGGAATGTTTAGTGAAAGGGAGGGGGGATATAATCTAAGGGGAGACCTAAATTTAAAAAAACCAAAGGTCCGAACAAATATGAAAAGCATGTGCGTATCGAGCTGTGGGGTGACTTTGTGGAACAGTCTGGAGACAGAAATAAAACAAAGTGCAAATATAAATCTGTTTAAAAAAAGGTACAAAGAAATATTTTTAAACAAGTACATGGCAGAGGAAGTCTGCTAACGGAGGACAATGAGGGATGAGGTACAGGGATGGAGGTGTTTAAGTGACTCAGGTGCACGTTGTTTGTACGTGTGTGTATGTATTTATGTTTGTACATAAGTATGTCTATCTATGTATGTTTGTGTACATGTGTGGATGTGGATGTAAATATGGGGATGTGTATATATGTGTGTATGTGTGTACATGTATGTATGTATGTACATATATGTATGTATGTGGGTATTTTTGGTGGAGGAGGTTAAGAAATGTGGCAATGATTGATGGTGTTGATAACAGTGGGTATGGATGTGAATGTTGACATTACATATGGTGTTGGTAGGAAATTGTAGGATTTTGTGAAAGGGTGATTTGATGGGGAACTGGCAAGCACTGATTTGAGAGGTGGGGGTGGGATTCAATAAGTTTTGACTTCTTCCCACTCCCTTTCGAATGTTGTGGACAGTGCATTATATTTTCTGTCGGGTGTAGGTTCGCTATTTTTGGTGAGAACACTGTGCTTTCATTTTTTATGTGCTGTTTTTGTTTTGTTTTTTGTCACGCATTCGAAATAAAAAATAATCTAATCTAATCTAATCTAATCTTATCTGTAGTCAGTGGCCTGCTATTCACTACTGCCATGACCTCATATAGGAATGTTCGTAGAGAGGAGGAGTCAAGTTGTTTGGCAGACTCTTCTAGGATAGACATCAAAACACTTCTGATGGTGCGGATCTGTCTTTCCCAGACTCCGCCCATGTGGCTTGAGGCTGGGGTATTAAAGATGAACTCGCATCCCCTCTCCTTGAGTTCCTCTTCATCCATCTCTCTCAATGCTTCAGCAAACTCTCGCTTCGCACCAACGAAGTTTGTCCCCTGATCACACCTGATCTGCCGCACTGCTCCACGAATGGCGATGAATGAACGCAGAGCGTTAATGAAGGCATCCGAGGTCAAGTCATCGAGCATTTCAATGTGAATTGCTCTGGAGCACATACAGGTGAGTAACAGTCCGTACTTCTTTAACTCTTTTCTCCCTTCCTTGATGTAAAACGGACCGAAACAATCCATGCCACAGAAAGTGAATGGTGGTGTTGCTTCTGTTCGGTCTACAGGAAGATCTGACATCCTTTGTTGTTCCAAACCTCTTCTGAATTTCCTGCACTTGGTGCACTTGTAGATATGGGATGAGACCAGGTGGCTGCATCCGAGGATCCATATGCCATTAGAACGGAGCTCATTTGTGGTCATTCCCCGACCTTGATGGTGCACTCTTTCATGATAGTGCTTGACCAGCAATGATGAGATGTGACTGTCTCTTGGAAGAACCGCCGGATGCTTTACATGTGGATGTAAGGGAGCATGAGTCAAGCGGCCTCCAACTCTGATGATACTCTGATCATCCAGGAATGGACTCAGTCTGTGCAGCTTAGACTTCGGTGGTGTCTCCTTATGATGCTGGAGATACTGGATCTCTTGAGAGAGGTTTGTTTCTTGAACCATTTTTATTATGGTTAACTGTGCTTCCCTCCTTTCCTCTAGGCTTGTGGCTTCACAGGACCGTGACTTCAGACCTTTGACTTCTCTAGCAAGGCGCTTTAATCTAGCAATGGCCTTCACCAACCTTGACCAATCTGAGAATTTGTGTAGACGATCCAACAGTGACCTCACCTCCTTTGCCTGCACGTCATAAACTTGGGCCTTCTTGAGCTCTGGGTCACTACTTGGGATCTCTCCCACCTTGACATCTCCAGTTGGTAACTCTTTCTGCCAAAGCAGGTCTGGGCCTGTGAACCAGTTAGATGTTAACAGCTGGTCAGCTGAGAGACCTCTTGAGGCATGATCTGCCGGGTTTTCTTCCGAAGTAACGTACCTCCATTGTGCAGATTCTGTACTTTGTTTGATACGTTCTACACGATTAGCTACGAACACATGAAATCTTCTGGCTTCGTTACTGATGTAGCCCAGAACAATCTTTGAATCTGTCCAGAAGACTTCTTGCACACAATCCACTTCAAGCTCTCTTTTGAGCATGTCGCTGACTCTGACTGCCACTACTGCCGCTGACAGCTCTAGTCTTGGTATGGTGGTCACCTTAGTAGGAGCGACTCTTGACCTTCCCATGACTAGAGTACAGTGCACTTCACCCGATGTACTGATCACTCTGAGATATGAACACTCTCCATATCCTGACACACTGGCATCGGAGAAATGATGCAACTCATAGTGCAGAACTTCAAAGTTTGGTGGAACGTAGCACCTCTGGATCTTCACACCAGCCAGGTTTTTCAGGTCTAGGAGCCAGGATTCCCACAGAGGTCGAAGGTCGTCAGGTAAGGTGTCATCCCAACTGAGCTTGTCGCGACACATCTGCTGGACAATCCTTTTCCCTACCAGGATGAACGGTGCTACAAATCCCAGAGGGTCAAATATTGAGGCGACTGTAGACAAGACTCCTCTTCGGGTGAGTGGATTCTGTTTGACAACTACTCGGAACTGGAACTCATCTGAGGTCACACACCACTGAATGCCAAGAGCTCTTTCCATATGATATTCACCCAGCGCCATGTCCAGATCCTTGGCAGCCTCAACACATTCCTCCTTAGGAATTGTGGCCATGACTTCCTCACTAGTTGAGATGAACTTATGCAGCCGGAGTTTGCCTGTGCTGCAGAGTTCTCTAGCTTCCTTCACTAGTTGGATGGCTTGCCTTTGAGATGTGACACTTGCCAGCCCATCATCAACGTAGAAATTTCTTTTGATGAACTGAACTGTGTCATGACTGAATCTTCCCCGTCCTTCATCAGCAAGATGTCTTAGTCCAAAGTTGGCGCAGCCTGGGGAAGAAGCTGCTCCAAACAAGTGGACTTTCATCCGGTAGATAGATGGTTGAGCTTCCAGATTTCCTTCCTCCCACCAAAGGAAACGCAAGTAATCTTGGTCTTCTGCCTTCACACAGAACTGATGAAACATGCGCTCGATGTCGCACATTATCGCCACAGGACCTCTACGAAAACGACAAAGGACTCCGACTAAGTTGTTTGTCAACTCCGGGCCAGTTAGTAGATGGTCGTTTAAGGAAGTCTCTTGAAACCTTGCAGAACAGTCAAAGACGATGCGGATCTTTCCGGGCTTCTGCGGATGATACACCCCGTGATGGGGAATGTACCACGCTGGAGTCTTGTTGATGTCTTCTTCAGGAACCCTTTCTGCATCTCCGCGAGCTATGATGTCATCCATGAAGGTTTTGTAGTCCTTGTAGTACTGTTCATTTCTTTTTAGTTTCCTTTCTAAGCATCTGAGACGATGGATGGCGCATACCTTGTTGTTTGGCAAGTTAGGTCTCTCCTTCTTGAAAGGTAGCGGCATCTCGTAGTGACCATCATCGTTGAGCCGGATGCTCCCTTGCATCTGCGACAGGAATCGAAGGTCTTCTTGTGAGATGCTTGTGTCATCTGAAGCTCTTTCGACGAAGTCAGACTCGAGGACCTTAATGACATCTACAGGTGAGACTATTTCCTTGATCTGTGTTCTGCAGACATAATGCACTTCACTTGTCACGTCTGAAGCCAACTGACAATCTGGAATGACTTGCTTCACGACAACTTGGTGACTTACTCCTATTGCATCTCCATAATCAAGACAGAAGTTGCCATAGCCTACAATGCTCCAGCCCAAGTCTGTTTTCAGTCCGAACGGCTGATTTCCTTCGCCAGGCAGCACCTGTCTTGGAACGAGAGCTTGAGGACAGTTGTAGCCAATTAACAAGCCAACATCACAACTTTGAAGAGGAGCTATCTCAGCTGCAATGTGTTCAAGGTGAGGCCAAACTTTAGCCGTCTCTGGTGTGGGAATATGTTCTCTATTTGCAGGTATGAAGTCTCTTGTATAGGTAACTGGCAGAGGAATTACCTTGTTTGAGTAAAATCCTCTTACTTGCAGGCCAGTAATTCTTTCACATGGCACGATGGTGTTTCTTGAAGCCATGGTGGACAGCTTTAACTGAACTGGTTCATTCTTTGTGCGCAGAGCCTTTGCAGTTTCTTCAAGGAGGAAGGTTGTGTCACTCTGTGTATCTAGAAGTGCGTACACAAGAATTTCACAATCAGGCTCACTTGTGGCTGACACCCACACCGGAATGATAGTGGATGTATGAGTGTCTTTTATGTTCTGTATGACTCTGTATGACATTGCTTCAAATGAGGATCTCACTGCTTTGTCTGGTCGTCGTTCAATGCTTCCGTCCTTCCACTTGTCATGGTTACCTGCTCCATTAGCCCTTGTTAGCATCTTTCTTTCTTTAGTGCGATTGTCATGGAGGCAAGTTGGATGTCCTTTTTCACATATGTTGCAGGTCTGTCTCCTTTCACATTCCTTTGAGCGATGGCCAGATTGTAGACAACCGAAACACAACTTGTTCTCCTGAACAAACTTAACTCGTGAAGAGACTGTTTCATCCATGAACTTGTAACACTTGAGTAAACTGTGCCCTGCCTTCTCACAGAAAGCACAACTGGCAACAACAGTTTTTTCACCTGAATTTGTTGCCAGCACCTTTGCTCCAGGGGCTCTGTTCCTTGAAACCTTGTTCTTCTCACTTTCACTTGGCTTGAGAGCATGGAGAGATGTTATTGGGTTGCAAGCGATTCTGGCTTCACGTGTGAGGAACTGAACAAAGTTGCTGAAGCTTGGAAACTTGTGACTTTGCTCTTGTACTTCCATGACCTTCCTATTCCATCTAGAGGTCAGCCAATCTGGAAGTTTAGCGAGTATCTTCTGATTCTCATTACAGTCATTGAGTACTTCAAGACCCTTGATTTGAAACATGGCTGCCTCACAGCTGCGGAGGAAGTCAGCAAGTTCTTGAAGTTC